>NC_073390.1:50770779-50883279 GCF_028641065.1 Leucoraja erinaceus
GCTGAATGGCCTACACCTGCACCTGTTTTCTATGTTTCTATGTCTTAGTTAATTTAGTTGTACAATAAATATTTTTATCATATGGACATAAGGAACTGCAGATGCTGGTTTACAAAAAGTCACAAAGTTAGATATAGATCTTAGGGCTAATGGAATCAAGCATATGGGGAGAAAGCAGGAACGGGGTACTGATTTTGGATGATCAGCCATCATATGATTGAATTGCTGGACAAACAAAGGGTTCAAGTAGAACATCCATAGCATTGCAGTGAAGCCTTGAGGCTTAAGAGTGGGAATGGTAACCATCCACCTTGGATCCAAAATGAAGAGCGTGAACATTAGGAGTCATGTTAGGACATTAGGACATGACTTCAGAATTAAGGGACAGAAGTTAAGGGGTAACATGAGGGGGTAAACTCTTTACTCAGAGAGTGGTAGCGGTGTGGAATGAGCTTCCAGTGGAAGTGGTGGAGGCAGGTTCGTTGGTATCATTTAAAAATAAATTGGATAGGCATATGGATGAGAAGGGAATGGAGGGTTATGGTATGAGTGCAGGCAGGTGGGACTAAGGGAAAAAAAAGTTGTTCGGCACGGACTTGTAGGGCCGAGATGGCCTGTTTCCGTGCTGTAATTGTTATATGGTTATATGGTTATATGTTCAATATTTTGTGAACTGCCTTCAATTTCCACAAGCAATGTTCCCAATGTTGGGCGAGTCCAGATCCAGGGGCCACACTGTCTTAGAATAAAGGGGGGGCCATTTAAGACTGAGGTGAGAAAAAACGTTTTCACCCACAGAGTGGTGAATTTGTGGAATTCCCTGCCACAGAGGGCAGTGGAGGACAAATTACTGGATGGATTTAAGAGAGTTAGATAGAGCTCCAGGGGCTGGTGGAATCAAGGGATATGGGGAGAAGGCAGGCACGGGTTATTGATTGGGGACGATCAGCCATGATCACAATGAATGGCGGTGCTGGCTCGAAGGACCGAATGGCCTCCTCCTGCACCTATTTTCTATTTCAATAAACCAATCGTCATTATTAGTGTATTTTATTCAGCAAACCGACCAACTAAACTGATTAAATTCAGCATTAAATCCATAATGCAGATGTACTTGATATGTCATTGTTTTACTTACTGTCATATCCAATGTCCAAGCCAATTGAACAGAATATTTCACAATACTTTAACTGTATTGACAGCTTGTGGAATAAAGATGGCACTAAAACATTCTTTATTCACCGCTCAAAACAAACAACGTGTGTACAAAGAATGTTTGAGAAAGTGATGGAAATGAGATTCAGATGCTAACAATAATATTGGCATGCCCAATGAGAAGACAGATGGGGGGGGAGAAGTAAGTTCTGGTGTGAAGCACAAGATAGCAATTGTAAGATGTCTGATATCAGTAGCGTTTTCCAAAACCCCATCGAAGAAAGTTATCTGATTACTTTTTATTGTGTGGCCAATGCGGATTTGTTTGTCCTCATCTCTACGGATCTCATGTTAATCAGAGGTAAGTCAAACTAAATTTCCTCCAAGAGTGGACATTTAAGGTGACACAATGGTGTAGTGGTAGAGCTGCTGCCTTACAGCGCCAGAGACCCGGGTTTCATCCTCCCTACAAGTGCTGTCTGTCCAGAGTTTGTATGTTTAGTGGGTTTTCTCCAGGTGCTCAGGTTTCCTCCCACACTACAGAGACATACAGGTTAGTAGGTTAATTGGCTTTAGTAAGATTGTATCTCATCCCTAGTGTGTCGGATAGTACTAGTGTGCAGGGTGATCGCTGGTCGGCATGGACTCAGCGGGCCAAAGGGCCCCTTTCTGTGCTTTATCTCGAAAGACTAAAGTCTAAAAGTCTAAAGTTAAATATTTAATTTAAATGTTCAAACAAAGTTATATCTTTAGGTTCATTCTATGGAGGAAAAATTGGGTCACCGACTAAAACAGGGATGAAGGTCCCGACCTGAAACATCACTTATTCATTTCCTCCACAGATGGTGAGATGCTCCAGCACTATGTACTTTGATGAAAATTTGTCATGTCGGATTAATCTGACCCCACTGGTTCCAATCCTTTTCTCCCTTGCATGACAGTCAAATGCAACCAGTTACAATTACGTTGTTGTGTGGAGGAAGGAACTGCAGATGCTGGTTTGAACCGAAGATAGACACAAAATGCTGGATTAACTCAGCGGGACAGGCAGCATCTCAGGAGAGAAAGAATGGGTGACGTTTTAGGTCGAGATCCTTCTTCGACTTCATTGGCTATATTTAAGAGGGAGTTAGATGTGGCCCTTGTGGCTAAGGGGATCAGGGGGTATGGAGAGAAGGCAGGTACAGGATACTGAGTTGGATGATCAGCCATGATCATATTGAATGGCGGTGCAGGCTCGAAGGGCCGAATGGCCTACTCCTGCACCTAATTTCTATGTTTCTATGTTTCTATGACCCGAAACGTCACCCATTCCTTCTCTCCTGAGATGCTGCCTATCCCGCTGAGTTATTCCGGCATTTTGTGTCTATCAACACATATGCTGTTCTTGGGGACAGGGCATCTCTTTTTGCCTCAGCCTGTGACCCAATTTTCCGAAAGATTAGCACCAAGTTGTGACCAATTCCTTCAGGCACACAGAGACCCAAACATAATACAACAGTTGATAGTTGGCGTCTAAGTTTGCATTGCATTACATTGCAAGAAAATAAATGTCTTGCAATGTCCCGACAATCAGTTCATCAGATCTTGGTTGTTAGCCATGCAGTCTCTTCTGAACTAGCACTTTGCTTTGTACTCTTCCCGATTCTCCATTCATATTATTAACACCACAATCCCCACGATTACCAGGACTCACCATTCACATGGAGAAATTGTGATATTTTGATTTCAGCTACTACCGATTTCATTGCATGCAAACGTTTGATCTGAAGAAATAACAAAAGAGACCATAAAGAGATAATAAGAGACCTTATAATTTCAAAAGCCATCCTCATGGTTCCTTACCAGATGTAACAGTTAGTTCTCAGATGGTCTTGTGGACTTCCATCTCTGCAAATCCTCTGGGCGCTCCCGTTAATTATTTTAATACCGTTTCACGGTCAATAAACACGCCACCACTTTTGAGTTTCAGGTTTATTTTTATCCTAGGTCTACCATCAAAAGTCAACGTCTCCTTGTCACTGGAGAAGTAAACCAGTTGGTTACAAAGAACAACAATTTGGCAACTCCAGGATGCAACAATTTGCACAGGAAAAATACGGCCACGTTGCTTTGTTATTCTGCATAACATGTTTGCAATGGAGAATACAATGAATTATTTCTTAATCTATTGGGAAAAACATTTGCCGAGTTCTTCTGTGAAGGAGGCCAGAAATGCAGGCGGGTCCCACTTAAGAAGAAAATTGATTTTGGCTAAGTTTTGTGGCATGGTTCCAGTGAAAGGATTGCCCAAGCAAAATGAATTTCAAGTAGTGAGCACTACTTTGTGGATATGAGCACAGAATAGAAATGATTTGTGTTCGAATAAGACTCAATGCAACTGTTACTCTGCATGTCACTTGCCATGTGCGAAATAAAATCGTTTAATATATCCCATCCGAAATTCGCTCATCCACCAATGTATTGGAGAACTGGTAGTGAGGAACGTCGAGGAATGATTGCTCGGTGCAGAAGTAAGATACTTGGAACAAGCCAGTGTATTGATCTTCAATGTTTTGTGCTCAGCCTTCCTTAAGATGTATCCTTTTAAGATGTAGAGAATAAAAGGGCTGCCCCACTGTACGAGTTAATTCAAGAGTTCTCCCGAGTTTCCCCTGATTCGAACTCGGAGAATTACGGTTATAGCCGCTGTTGAAAAATCTTCACGAGTCTTCACGAGCATACAGCGTTTCCCGAGTACCTGCCGTTAGCGTTACGAGCCGCTAAGAGACGTCCCGAGCTCTGACGTACCCGCTACGTACATTCTACATGCTTACAACGAGTTTGAATTTTGTTTTAAACTCGGGAGAGCTCTTGAATTAACTCGTACAGTGGGACAGGTCCTTTAGAGTTGTTGAGTCATGCAGCATTGAAGCAGGCCCTTCGGCCCAACTTGCCCATGATGTCCAACATTTATTCCCCTCATGATTTTATACACCTCTATAAGATCACCCCTCAGTATCCTGTGCTCCATGGGATAGTCATAGCATACACACAATCTCCCTATAGCTCAGGCCCTCAAATGATCAAAAAGACATTTGAGGCCTTCATACCCTGTTTCTTACATGAATTCTGGCAACCAGACCAGTTGTTTGGCTGTGTATTAGAATAGGCCGTAACTGATGACCACTCAAATCTTTCTTTGACCTTAATATTAAGTCCATTGAAGCCTGTTTTTACACAGTATGCAAATAGGGACATGAAAAGGGACTTGTCGGCACAGGTTTCATATCACCTGGGATACTACGAGTAAATCCTTCAGATTCTGCTGTCAAAATGTTATAACACCAGTTAGTTCTGCACTTAAAATATGGGGGCTATTATCCCAATAACGTCTGGGAGCATACATTAGATGTAACTGATTTTTATTTTTATAACATGTCTCCGTAAATCTTTACCTCAGCTGCCACTATGTTTGGAAATGGTGAATAGATTACTAGCACTGCATTAAACATGAATGAATCCTTCTGTTTACTGTGAAGTAGAGGAATTGCACAAGTAAATTATTGCCTGTCCAAGGTGCGCAGAGATCTTAGGTAGAGAAGAAAACGCTCAAGGAACCAGCGGGTCGGGCAGCATCTATGGAGGGAATGGACAGACAACATTTCTGGCCAGGATCCTTCTTCAGTCTGAAGCTGAACATTTGCTGTGAGTTCCTCCAGCACTTTGTTTTTTTGTTCAAGATTCCAGCTTCTGCAATTCCTTGTGTGTGTGTGTGTGTAGACTTATCCCTGCCTGTGTTATGTAAGAAACGGTTCTGTTGTGTGAAAGGGAGGTTCCTTATTCGACATCATCTGCAGTCACAACTGATGACAGATAGAAAATATTTCTGCTGCGTTAGCTGGACTGGTTTTTAATGGATGACATATTTAGTTAAGTGTTTTAAAGGGCTAAGCCACAACAGTCATCTGCTCTATGAAAAACCAAGCCCTAGCTCCCACTTATATAGCCAATACATTCAGTATCAATTATCTCAGAAAGTTTAACGTAATTCACAATGAAAGCAACGTCAGGACACGATGCCAAAGTTATCAATTTGCAATCTGTTTGTGAGGACAAAATGGAATTTCCACTCCCCAAACTGGTGATCCTTCAGCTCCTGGTTTGGAAGGAAAAGTAGTGAGGTGGATGGCCATGGCGTTAGGGGGTCGTTCACCTGTGTGTTTATTGCAGCCATGTCATCAAATATCTGCAATAGATGGTGACATTTTCAGATTTTACTTTAGACTTTGATCTTGGATCTTATAGAAACATATCCAATTCTTATCGGGTTTGACAGGCTAGAAGCAGGAAAAATGTTCCCGATGTTGGGGGAGTCCAGAACCAGGGGTCACAGTTTAAGAATAAGGGGTTGGCCATTTAGGATTGAGATGAGGGAAAACCTTTCCACCCAGAGAGTTGTGAATCTGTGGAATTCTCTGCCACAGAAGGAAGTGGAGGCCAAGCACTGGATGGTTTCAAGAGAGAGTTAGATATAGCTCTTCGGGCTAACGGAATCAAGGGATATGGGGAGAAAGCAGGAGCGGGGTACTGATTTTGGATGATCAGCCCGGCTCAAAGGGCCGAATGGCCTACTCCTGCACCTATTTTCTATGTTTTTCTATGTTTAAAGATATAGCTTGGAAACAGGCCCTTCGGCTCATCGAGCCCATGCCGATCAGCAAACAAAAAGTACACTTGCATTATCCTAGGGACAATTTACAATTTTACCGAAGCCAATTCATTTACAAATCTTTGGAGTGTTGGAAGAACAGGGTCATCCAGAGGAAACACAGGGAGTCACAGGGAGAACGTACAAACCCCTTACAGAAAGCAACCAGGGTCAGGATTGAACCCGGGTCTCTGGTCCTGTGAGGCAGCAACTCTACCACGCATTTGCACAAATGGTCTGAAATAACAACATCAAAAATGGTCAATGGCCACATGCAAGGCATTTTATGGAGATATGTATTCATGACCAAAGAAAATAAATAGCTGTGGGTCAAGCACTTGTCCTATCCCGCTGTCTCTACAGATGTTGCCTGACCTGCTGAGCTCCACCAGTGTGTTTTTCTTCTGCGGGATTCCAGCATCTGCAGCCTCTTGTGTCTCCATCTTGTGTTTCTGATCTTTTATTCATTAAACCCAATCACATTGTCGTGGTATTTTTCGGCAACTATTGACATGGGAAAAGGGCTGTATACGTCACGTGGAGATTGCTTGTAGATACGGTCACATTATGACTTGGTCTACATTCTCAGAAAGGGGAAACATAGAAATTAGGTGCAGGAGTAGGCCATTCGGCCCTTCGAGCCAGCACCGCCATTCAATTCGATCATGGATGACCATCCAAAACCATTACCCCGTTCTTGCTTTTTCCCCATATCCCACAATTCTGTTAGCCCTAAGAGCTAAATCCAGCTCTCTCTTGAAATCAAATCTTGGAAAGCATTAAAAAGTGTTAGGTCCAAATATGGGAACTTGACTGAGACAGAGATTTTACAAGGAAGGGACTTTTTCATTGTTCACACTGCGGCTTACATCAAGGTAATTGTTAATATATAGGCTTCCTCATATGACCCCAATGTACTTTGAAATCTTTATGTTCACAGTAACGTTGCTAGCCATCATGAAATATTAGTTGTCATGTTTTGCTTTTCCGATTGACTTCAAACAGCAACTTTTAACCTTTAGGCAAATGCAGTTTATTGTGGATGGATGTTGAAAGGTTGAGCATGTTATGATGGAGGTGTACAAAATAAATCAGGTTAAGCTGCTCCCATTAGTGCATGTTTCGTGAACGAGAGAATAGGATTTAAAACTTCAGACAAACAATGAAACATTTTCTACTCAGAGAGCAATTATGATCTGGAATTCACTTCGCAAGAGTGGAGGAAACAGACAATCAGTACATTCAGAAGGGAACTGGAAAGGCTCTCGAGAAAGAATAATTTGTTGGGCTATTGAAAAATGTGCATGATAGGACAGGTCTATGAAGAGCTACACCCAAAGATAGATGAAAAATGTTGGATTAACTCAGCGGGACAGGCAGCATCTCTAGATAGAAGGAATGGGCGACGTGTCGGGTCGAGACCCTTCTTCAGACTGAGAGTCAGGGGAGAGGGAGACACAGAGATATGGAAGGGTAAGGTGTGAAAACGAGACATCAAAGGGGACAAAATTAATGAACGAAAATGTAGAATAGATCTCCAGACATAGAATGAATAGAACAAAGAGCTGATGGGATGAAGGGTCTAATCTTTGCTGCCGCAGTCCTAATTTTAATTTAATTAAGTTTTCAGATATGGCGTGGAAAGATGCTCTTTGGCCCACAGAGTCCGCGAACTCAGTCACCCGTACACTAGTTCTATCCTACGCACTGCGGACAATTTACAGACGCCAATTAACCTACAAACCCACACATCTTTGGAATGTGGGAGGAAACCCATGCAGCCACAGGGAGAACATAAAACTCTGTACAGCCAGCACCGGTAGTCAGAATCGAACCCCTGTCACTGGTGCAGAAAGGCAGCAACTCTACCGCTGTGCTGCCCAATATTACACCTTGGGGAGATAATGAGCTTGACTAGGGTGTCTTTCAAAAAATTATACTGGTCCACACCGCAGGAGACTCACTTCATCACGAACCTCTTTGGCATCAAAATGTCTTTCTTCATTATGCTGCAAACCCTCATCGAATGAAGACACAACAGGGAACAAGTGGACGGCACAGTGGCATAATGGTCGAGCTGCTGCCTTACAGCGCCAGAGACCTGGGTTTGATCCCAACTACGGGTGCTGTCGGTAAGGAGTTTGCACGCTCTTCCCGTGAACTGTGTGGGTTTTCTCCGAGATCTTCAGTTTCCTCCCGCACTACAAAGACTTACAGGGGTTGTGGTTTAATTGGCCTGGTATAAATGCAAAATTGTCCTAATGTGTGGGGATCGCTGGTCGCTGTGGACTTGGTGGGCCGAAGGGCCTGTTTCTACGCTGGATCTCTAAACTACACTAAAAAACTAAACCAAAGTTGCCAATGACATCACCTTGTACTCCCAAGGCACTTTAGCATGCTCTAAACCATCCCAAAGCACACAACAGGAGGGTGAGATAAAGACTTAATGTGGAGACACATAAGCAAGTACTAAGGAAGGGGACAAGGAGATTGAGTGAAGAGGTGGATTTTTAAAGGTGGGGGACAATTTAGGAAGCAAATGACACAGGTTAGAACATTGAGTGACAGCTGCTGGAGGTGAAGAGGTTAAATACAGTGATGACCAAGTAGCTGGAAGTGAAGAGGAAGCTATTGTGAAAGGTTTAAGTGCTGGATAAATGGTCGACAAGATCATGTAAGGATTAGGAATAACTGATGAGGTTTTAAAAAAAAACAAAAACGCGGCTTAACCGGCTGCTGATGTGGATCATCGGCTATCGCGGAAATGATAGGTGAATGGGAAACGGTGCCATCTAGCACAAGGGCAGTAGTGTTTTGCATGCCCTTGACATTGGGTTTGTGGTGTACATGTACAGGACCGGGAGGCAAATCAGGCAAACGTTGACCTCCACGGGCAGAGGTTACCCAAACCTTAGCAAACCTCCTGACCCGACAAAAGAACAATTTGAAGACTCGCTTCTGTTTCTGATCCGGCCAGCGCTAACGGGATGAAGCGCTCACGCCAGCCAGACACATCAAGTAGCTTCAGGGAGCCTGTGGCCGTAATAGTGATCGATTAGCATACATTCGTGAGGCTCCTGCTTGAATCAGGGGGTGCCTCAGCCACTTGTCTTTACGATGGCCGCAGGGTTGAAAAAATAGAAGTAAATAGCCCACTTTGATTTTTTAAACTCCCGTACAGCCCACTTTGGACCAGGTGTAGGGAATTAAAGTCTCCCCATCAGTCCCACCACCACCACCACCAACCTGACTTAAACAAGCGCGCCACCTATTGCTCGCAGTAGTACAGACACTTCGACTTTCAATCAGGCAACGTGGCATGTCAAAGATCGAGACATCCACGGTCAATGAAATAGCAGCTCATGAATATCTGCACAGAAACTATTTTGCATTCGTGCAGGAAAATCCCGCGGGAAATTACTGCAAAGAGTATTTTTTTTTTTTTTAACCCAAAGGCAACATGCACCTAATTAACACCAGAGTACAAACAAGAAACAGCAGATGCTGGTGTACAAAGAAATGACACAAAGTGCGGGAGTCATTCCATGAGGCACAACAAGACACCGGAGCAGAATTCAGGCACAACCATGCATCGGAGCAGGAGTCTATCCAGTCTTTCTTCAGGACTTTCATATTGAAGAAAGACTGGATAGACTCGGCTTGTACCCGCTAGAATTTAGAAGATTGAGGAGGGATCTTATAGAAACTTGCAAAATTCTTAAGGGGTTGGACAGGCTAGATGCAGGAAGATTGTTCCCGATGTTGGGGAAGTCCAGAACAAGGAGTCACAGTTTAAGGTTAAGGGGGAAATCTTTTAGGACCGAGATGAGAAAAACATTTTTCACACAGAGAGTGGTGAATCTGTGGAATTCTCTGCCTCAGAAGGTAGTTGAGGCCAGTTCATTGGCTATATTTAAGTGGAAGTTAGATGTGGCCCTTGTGGCTAAAGGGATCAGGGGATATGGAATAAGGCATAAGGGGATATGGATAAGGCAGGTACAGGATACTGAGTTGGATGATCAGCCATGATCATATTGAATGGCGGTGCAGGGTCGAAGGGCCGAATGTCCTACTCCTGCACCTATTTTACTTCGGAGTCACGTGAGTGACTTCGTGAAGAAGCCCGCTCAGGGCGCAGGTGCGGCATTACGCCAGCAAGTGCAACAGCGGCGGCAGCTGGAGTCAGGCTCTCCAGCTGCACTTTAAAAGCGCACTATCAGGTAAGTGAACGGTGCGTTGGGAACGGAGCGAGTTGGAGTTGGTTCTTTTGGAAGAAACATGTCCCAACGTAGAAAACTCGCTACTAGACCTGCCCGAGCTTTAACTCCACCAGAGGAGTCAATTCCAGCGGGGCAGCAACCGGCGGTACTGCCGCTTGAACAGCGGTTTGATATTCCTCAGACCGAGCCGGTCCCAGTCACGCCAGAGCCTACACGGCGGACTGGGAAAGCCACCCGGAAGACAAACCGGCCGGTCGATTCCGACTCGTCGGAGGGGGGAAATGTCCACCCCAAAGCGGGGGAGAGACAGCCGCCTAAGCTGCATCCAGCAGCTATTGGAGGGGATGGTCTACCGGGAGCAGCAGCGCTCTCGGTCAGACAGGACAGGCGCCCCCTCCATGGTGCTGAGTCCGGCACCTCCCTTTGCGACCTCGGACCAGGAATGGGAGGTTAGCATCGGTGACCAGGGGCAGGCTGGTCTGAGTATGGGGCAGGCGGAAGGAGCCGAAAGAGAGCAGGGTGTGCAGGAAGAGCTGCTGGGGGTCGTAAGCCGATTCGTCGCTACCCCACGGGTTGGAGCACCACTGGAGCCTAAGATGGCTGCCAGCATAAACCATCTCTCCAACAAACCACTGCAGGAGAAGGTGCTCACCCAAGTGCTTGAGGAGCACACAGCCCCGGATAATTGTGAGGCCCTCAAGGTCAAGAGCCTCAATCCTCAAATATGGGGCAACGTGGGGGGACCGATTCGGACTCAGGAGGTCAAACTCCAGCGCATACTTCGCCTCCTGACGGCGGCTATAACAGCCTATGCGCGGGGTGTCGAGACCGTAGATATGACATCTCACCAACAGGATGTCTTGGCGCTCATGTGCACGACACAATATGAGCTGAATAACCTGAGAAGAGACAATATCAGGCCGGCCCTCAATCCTAAATTTGCAGGATTGTGCAAAGCTCCGTCAGTAGAGACCGACTCATTTTTATTTGGGAAGGACTTGAACAAACAGCTCAAAGAGATGGAGGAGGCGTCTAAGACCTTTAGCCTCATGAGGGCACCACCGGCAGCGAATATACCAAAGCTCTTCATTCCACCCAGGCGGCAGCACACCACTGCATCTACCAGTCGGCGGCCCGAATATGCCACTGGTCAAAGCTTGGGGCCGCACTATCCCCAGAAACCTTTTTTAGGTCAGGGCCTGCAGCGGACCCCCTGGAAAATGCGCCTCCCCCCAACATCGCCAGCACGTCGACAGGGAAGAACACTCAAAAAGAAAAAACCACAACCCCGCCAATAACCATGGAGGTAGGTGGATCTGGTTCCTACCCGCATATCGAGAATAAGGGTGACTTACTAATAGGGGGAAGGTTACACTTGTTCAAAGAAGCATGGGGAAGGATCACAGATGATAAATATATACTTAATAGTATTCGAGGGTATAAAATAGAATTTATATCAAATATACCGCCAGTTCAACATATGCCCGAGAGGGCATTTGTACTCTCCAATAAGGAACAACAGGAGGGACAAGCTGAACTGGTGAGGCTTATAAACAAAGGGGTCATAAAAAAAAACTACTCATGAGCCCTTGGAATTTGTTTCCAACATATTTACTAAGCGTAAAAAGGATGGTGGATGTCGCATCATCATTGACTTGACATCCTTGAATGTATTTGTTAAGTATATACATTTCAAAATGGAAACATTTGTGACTGCTAGACAACTGATTTTCAAAGGATACTATATGGCCAGCATCGATCTCAAAGATGCTTACTATCTAGTACCTATACATAAGGATTATAGCAGATATCTTAAATTTATCTGGATGGGGGAGCTTTGGCAGTATAAAGCACTGCCTAATGGGCTTACTTCAGCTCCACGACTATTTACTAAAATATTAAAACCAGCCATGGCAACGTTAAGAAAACGAAACCATATAGTCATGGCATATTTGGACGACATCCTCATAGTTGGGAAAACTATGGAATTGGCTGTAGCAGCAGTATCAGCTACTCAACAGCTCCTGGAGACTCTAGGCTTTGTCCTACATCCAGATAAATCCAAGTTAAATCCATCCACAATTATGGACTCTCTGGGTTTCACAATTAACTCAGTCCAAATGACTATTACCCTGCCAAGGGAAAAGATGATTGCATTGATACAATCATGTAATAACTTAAAGATAAAGGAAAGACCAACTATTCGACAAGTGGCAGCAGTAATTGGCAAAATGGTAGCAGCATTTCCAGCTATCCAATTTGGACCTTTGCACTATCAAAATTTGCAAAGAGCAAAGATAACTGCACTAAAACAGCACAAAGGTCATTATGACCGGGTCATGACGATACCCCCTGAAGCAATATCAGAGCTACAGTGGTGGATACAAAATATTTGGCACAGTTATAGTCCTATTGTTATTACTAATGCTACTTTAATACTCCAAACAGATGCTAGTGCTCAAGGCTGGGGAGCAACTAACTCCATATCCAGCACAGGTGGTAGATGGACTAACTCAGAATCATCATTACTATCTACACTGGGCATTAACTCTTTGGAAATGTTGGGCGCCTTTTATGGTTTGAAAGCATATGCATCTAATATGCATCACTTGCATGTTAGATTACAAATAGATAATACAATGGTGGTGGCTTATATTAACCATATGGGCGGCATAAAATCTTTATCATGCGACAAATTGGTCAATACGATTTGGCAATGGTGTGTCGAAAGACATATTTGGCTTTCAGCTACCTATCTACCAGGTAAGCTAAACACAGTGGCGGACACCAGGTCACGTAAATTCAATGACAACATTGAATGGATGTTAAATCCTAAAACATTCGCTAAAATTGTAAAGCAATATGGGAAGCCAGATATAGATTTATTTGCATCAAGGCTGAATCACCAACTACCTATCTATGTCGCGTGGGAACCAGATCCGGAGGCAGCAGCGGTAGACGCATTTACGCTGGATTGGGGAAAGTTTGTTTTCTATGCCTTTCCTCCCTTCTGCCTCATTAGTCGGGTACTTCGAAAAATCCAGACGGATTCAGCATCTGGGGTTTTGGTAGTGCCCGACTGGCCTACACAGCCATGGTTCCCAATTCTCCATGACATGGTGGTGGAAGCACCTATGGTGTTCCCCAGTCATCCAGGGTTACTGACTCACCCAGTATCAGGCATCAGCCACCCATGCCACAAAGACATGAATCTCCTGGGTTGCAGATTCTAGACCGACCTTACCTGGATCTGGGGTTATCGCAACAAACCATCGCCACCATGTCAGCATCCCTGAGAACATCCACAAAGAGGCAGTACCTAACCAGCATCAGGAAATGGGAAACGTACTGCCAGAAAACGGGGACTGCTTACAAAACAGCCACAGTAGCGGATGTTCTGGAGTTCCTGGCGGATCTACATCATCGTGAATATATGAGCTACAGTGCCATCAACACGGCACGTAGTGCACTCTCTAACTACCTCCAACCTGCAGGACATCAGCCCATGGGATCCCATCCGCTGGTGGTCAAACTGATGAGGGGCATATTTAACAGGAAGCCCCCCAAACCTAGATATACACAAATTTGGGATGTCAGTATTGTTCTCGCTTACCTTCGGGACAGACCACCAGCAAGATCTCTCAGTTTAGAGCAATTGACTTTAAAAACGCTCATGCTGATGGCGCTAGTATCTGCTCAGAGGGTCCAGTCCTTACATAAACTTCGACTGGACAACATGGAGACAACATTAGATCAGATCACCTTCACAATACAAGGTCTGATAAAACAGTCCAGGCCAGGAACATCCAACACGCTAGTGGCATTCCGGGCTTACCCACTAGAGCCACGATTGTGTGTGGTGACCCACATAAACATTTACATTGACACAACCCATAATATCTGAGGAAGTGAGAGAGCCTTATGGGTCAGCCACAGAAAGCCACATGGCAGGGTAACAAGCCAAACCATTTCTAGATGGTTGAAACAGGTATTGGAAGCTGCTGGAATAAACATTAATATATTTAAATCTCATTCCACCAGGGCAGCATCCACATCATCGGCAGCAAGGCTGGATGTGCCTGTTGACATAATCCTCAACAAAGCAGGATGGTCACGGGAAGCCACATTCCGAACATTTTATCATAAGCCGTTGGTGGAACCTGACGTATTTGCAGCCAGAATTTTAGAAACTGCAAATATTTAATTTAAAGCCCGGGGGAGCTATTTTCTTTTTGTTATTGTTAATAAATACCGTTTTGTTTTCAAAACAGATTCATTGGTTGATTACAATAACACTTCCTTCCTCAAGAGCTTTCGGTAGTGAGTGAGTAAAACTGTTACACGGTTTGAAATCACAGAGCTTTGAAATCTTCACGAAGTCACTCACGTGACTCCGAAGTAAAATAGTAAGATTAAACGAGAACTTACCAGTTTGAAGTTTGATCTGTATTTTATGAGGAGTTACGATGAGGGATTACGTGCCCTCCGCTCCCACCCTCATTACATGGATCAAACTGATAATTGATGTCTCTTTATTCTTTACTATGTTACTTCAAATACGTGTCTGTCTGTGTTTCCACACCGCTGCTTGGAAGCATGCCGCACCTGCGCCCTGAGCGGGCTTCTTCACGTAATCCCTCATCGTAACTCCTCATAAAATACAGATCAAACTTCAAACTGGTAAGTTCTCGTTTAATCTTACTATTTTCTATGTTTCTATGTAATTAGAAATTCTTGCTTTACAATGGGAGTCAAGGGTTATGGGGTGAAGGCAGGAAAATGGGATTAGGAGGCAGGTTTGTAGGTTCATTGGCCCTGATAAAGGTAGAAATTGTCCAGTATAAATTTGTCCAACTTCCAGTATAGTCCCTGGTGGACTCTTCGCAAGGTACAAGACCATTCGGCCCATCAGGACTACTCCACCATTCAATCATGGCTGATCTATTTTCCCCCTCAACCCCATTCTCCTGCCTTCTCCCCACAACCTTTGGCGTACTTATTAACCAAGAATCTATCAATCTCCTCCATAAAATAATCAATGCCTTGACCTCCACCGCCATCTCTGGCAATGAATTTCACAGATTCTCCACTCTCTGGCTAAATAAATTCCTCCTCATCTCTGTTTTGAAGATAGGTCCTTTCATTCTGAGGCTGTGGTTCTAGATTCGCCCATTACTGGAAGCATCCTTTCCACAACCACTCTATCCAGGCATTTCATTCTCCGGTATGTTTCAATGAGAACCTGCTCGGGGCCTTTGCATCAGGGAGATCAACCTTCTGTATCGGGGGGGATGTCAGCTCCCTGCGCCAGGCGATCTGATACTGGGTCGGGACTAGTCGAACCTTCTGCATCATTGGAGCTTCCCGACTCGGTCTCTGCCCGAGACCGCGAGCTCAGCGATGCTGAAATCTGCAGGTTGGAGCGTCGATCCCAGGCAAGGGATCGCAGGCTCCGATGGTAAGTCCACTGCCCTGCGGTGGGCTGCGGTAAGTCAGTCTCGAGCTCCATGATGTTAGGCCGCAGAACGACCAGTGATACGATCCGGAAAACAATCGCATCTCCGGCAAGGTAAGAGATTGAAAAAAAGTTTCCCCCGACTCCCACACCTATCCTCATGAAAAAAAACAGAGAACATTAACACAAACTTCACTAAAATTCACTAAAGATAACAAAAAAAGGAAGGAAAAACAGACAGACTGTTGGCGAGGCTGCCATTGTGAGACACCCCATTTGATGGTCTGATCCTGCAACAATCTGGGTCTTATAAAATGTCGAACAGTACAGTTTAGAGTTTGGAGAGACAACATGGAAACAGGCCCTTTGGCCCATCGAGTCCATGCTGACCACTGATCCACACTATTTCTATGTTGTCCACTTTCCAATCATTCTCCACACCTTAGAGTCAACTTGGCATAGGCCAGTTGACCAACAAACCTGCACATCCTTGGGATCTGGTAGGAAATTGGTGGACCCTGAAGAAACCCACGCGGTCACAAGGAGAACATGCAAGCGCCACACAGATGGAACCCGATCGAGCTCAGGAGTGAACCTGGGTCTCTGGCGCTGTGTTGCAGCAGCACTACCAGCTGTGCCACTGTGCCACCCACAGCACAGGAACCTTTAATGTGTGTGCTAAACAATCAGCGTACTTAAACTAATCCATTCTGCACGTACCTGCTCCATGTCACTCCATTCCCTGCAAATGACCAAGGAGCTCATTGTGGACTACATAGAAACATAGAAACATAGAAACATAGAAATTAGGTGCAGGAGTAGGCCATTCGGCCCTTCGAGCCTGCACCGCCATTCAATATGATCATGGCTGATCATCCAACTCAGTATCCCGTACCTGCCTTTTCTCCATACCCTCTGATCCCCTTGGCCACATGGGCCACATCTAACTCCCTCTTAAATATAGCCAATGAACTGGCCTCAACTACCCTCTGTGGCAGAGAGTTCCAGAGATTCACCACTCTCTGTGTGAAAAAAGTTCTCCTCATCTCGGTTTTAAAGGATTTCCCCCTTATCCTTAAGCTGTGACCCCTTGTCCTGGACTTCCCCAACATCGGGAACAATCTTCCTGCATCTAGCCTGTCCAACCCCTTAAGAATTTTGTAAGTTTCTATAAGATCCCCTCTCAATCTCCTAAATTCTAGAGAGTATAAACCAAGTCTATCCAGTCTTTCTTCATAAGACAGTCCTGACATCCCAGGAATCAGTCTGGTGAACCGTCTCTGCACTCCCTCAGATTCAGAATACAGAAGGTCTAGGGGTAGCACGCACACCCCCATCCACATTAACGGGACGGAGGTGGAACGTGTTTCTAGCTTCAGGTTTCTGGGGGTCAACATCTCCGATGACCTCTCTTGGACCCACAATACCTCAACTCTGGTCAAGAAGGCTCAGCAGCGTCTCTTCTTCCGGAGGAGACTGAAGAAGGTCCATCTGTCTCCTCAGATTCTGGTGAACTTCTACCGCTGCACCATCGAGAGCATCCTTACTAACTGTATCACAGTATGGTATGGCAACTGCTCTGTCTCCGACCGGAAAGCATTGCAGAGGGTGGTGAAAACTGCCCAACGCATCACCGGTTCCTCACTCCCCTCCATTGAGTCTGTCCAGAGCAAGCGTTGTCTGCGGAGGGCGCTCAGCATCGCCAAGGACTGCTCTCACCCCAACCATGGACTGTTTACCCTCCTCCCATCCGGGAGGCGCTACAGGTCTCTCCGTTGCCGGTCCAGCAGGTTCAGGAACAGCTTCTTCACTGCGGCTGTCACACTACTTAACTCTGCACCTTGGTGACTGCCAGTCACCCCCCCCCCCCCCCCCCCCCCCCCCTCGGACACTCCTTCCCACAGAAAAATTGCTCTACTGCTACTGTATGTACATATATATATTTTACTGTTCCATTATTCTATGTTCACTCCTCTGGGTGAGATGCTAACTGTACTTGTACACTGCACAATGACAATAAAGTTTGAATCTGAATCTGAATATACATGAGCCTATCTAAAAGTTTCCTAAACATGACTATTGTATCGGCTTCCACTGCCGTACCTTGCCCATGTTTCAAGTACCCACCACTATGTAGAAACCTTGCCCTGCACATCTCCTTTAAACTTTCCCTCTCTGACCTTACATTTCTGCCCTCTAGTATTTGACATTTCCACGTTGGAAAAAAGGTTCTGACCCAGGTTCGATCCGGACCCCCGGTGTGGTCTGTGCAGAGCTTGAATGTTCTTCCTGTGACTGCATGGGTTCCAATTTCCTTCCACATCTGAAAAATGTGCTGGGTGATGGGTTAATTGGCCACGGTGTTTGTCCCCTGGGTCGATGAGATAGAATCTGGGGCGAGGAGTGGAGGAGATGGGAATGTGGGGGGGAATGAAATCAGTCAGGGTAGGATTAATGTTACAACGGGTGCTATGAACTCAGAGGGCCAAAGGGTCCATTTCCATACAGTATTTCTTGATGAATCTATGACATTGTGGATAGGCATCATGTCATATGGAACCAACCTAAAGGGCCTGTCCCACTTGCATGCGATTGCGTGCGTTTTGTACGACCAACTGGAAGCAGAGGTCGCGCTAAGTTCACGCTAAGTTCGTGCTAAGTTTGCCTGTGGCGTAATTTACGTCATGCTTACAAATCATCTGGGAAGGAGGCGGGCCGACTGAATTTGGGCGTCGCACGGCGTCGGGCGGTGACGTCATCACGTAACGCCACGCGCTAGGCGTGCGCCATCAAGACGCTGTGTACGTTGTCAAGATGCTGCGTACGACTGCAATGCGTCTGCGTGCGTACGCGAGCCGATAGGCCGCTGGCACGCGAAGATTTCGGTCACTGCAGGAACTTCGGAGTCCCGCGCGATGTCGGGACCAGCCCCGCACAACTCCATACCCCTCCGCGCTTCTAAGTGGGACCGGCCACGCGCGGCCATAGGGTGCCCGTATGCCTCAAGCGACCACGCAAGGTCGCGGAATTTGCGAGCCAAGGTCGCGTAAGTGGGACAGGCTCTTAACACAATAAGTGCGCTAAAAAGTGAGCACGATAAAACAGATAAAATTGCTGAGTGCGATGTGGGAGTGACACTCGGGTGGGTTTTGGGTGTCAAGGACAGAGCACAACCTGGGGTGGGTGGACTCACAATTGCATTGGGAGATGCGGGTTATGCCTGCAGTAGAGTTAGCACGAGGGTCACAGTGGGTAGTGGAGATGGTGCATCCTGAGGGGAGAGCCACAGTGAGGGGGTTCACAAGCTCTGTGGGGGCCTGTGTGTGGCCTGATCCACTGTACACTGCGCATGCATGAACATTACATCTAGGATAGCTCCTCATGCCAAGCCGGTGACCAACTTATTTCTGCAATGAGTTCAGTGCCTTAATGAACAAAATATCAACTCGTGAAAATGGACCATTGCTCAAATTTTTGCTGCCTGTGCTCACCATTGAGCCAATCAGCGACAGCAAAATGAATGGAAATTAGCGTAGAAACAGGGAACTGCAGATGGTGTCCCAGACTATCACACATACGAACCTCTCTTCCATTTACTCCATTCACACCTCACACTGCCTCGGCAAGGTCAACAGCATAATCAAGGACCAGCCTCACCTTGGCCACTCCCTCTTCTCCCCCTCCCATCAGGCAAGAGAACGCCCACCTCCAGATTCAGGGACAGTTTCTTCCCAGCTGTTATTAGGGCACTAAACCATTCTATTGACAACTGGAGAGCGCTCCTGAGCTATAATCTATCTCATTAGAAACCCTCAAACTATCTTTAATTAGACTTTACTGGACTTTAACTTGCACTAAGTGTTATTCCCTTTATCATGCGTCTGAACACTGTGGATGGCTCGATTGTAATCATGAATTGTCTTTCTGCTGACTGGTTAGCATGCAACAAAAACTTTTTGCTGTTCCTTGGCACATGTAACAATAAACTAAACTAATTAAAAATTATGCAAAGTGCTGGAGTAATTCAGCAAGTCAGGTAGTATCTCTGGAGAACATGGATAGGTGACGCTTTGGGTCAGGATCCATCTTCAGGCGATGAGGTAGGGTCTTCAAACATCGGTTATCTATGTTCTCCAGAAAAGCTGCCTGGCCCGTTAATGTACTTCAGCACTTGGTCCTTTTTGAATGAAAATCAATGTTTGTTCAGACTTTATTCATGTAATGAACTACATGTATTGAATATAAAGATAAATCTCTCTACAACGAAGTGTCTTAATACAACACATGATGTAGAAACATGAGCTAGTTATCACCCTATTGTAAAACATTAAAGTATTAATTATTGCTACTTTACCACAGTAGGGACTGTGATAGCGATCATATATTGCAATGCATTTAAAACAAATTGCAATGCAGAGAATTACATATTGGCAAGAACCTGTACTTGCCACAAATAAATTCCACTCGATTAAATTCTGAAAATGTGTTCCTTCATCAAAACTTTCTCAGATCCTCCATGATTACGTAATTATAAAATGGAAACGAGTTCTGTGTGGAGAGCCAAATATGAAATGGTCGTGTGGGATCTTCCAATCTAGCTCCAACAACTGGTTCATTGAGTACCCATCTGAACCGTTCTCACTAGAAACTGACAGCTCTCACTAAATACACGAGGAATGTTCCTCACTCAAAATTGCAGGCATTTCAAAAAATCATGCAAACTAGTAAAGATACTGCAAGATGGCATGAAGTGGTTGCTGGTAAAGTGTGCAAAAGCAGAAGGTGCGAAGTGCATCTGCATGAAAGCAATGTTTTGCTTTAGTTTGGAAAAGCAGTGCAGAAACAGGACCTTTGGCCCATCGAGTCTGTGCTATCCTACACACACACTGGAGACAATTTACAATGTTACCAAGCCAAATATCCTATCTCTTTGGAGTGTGGGAGGGATCGGGAGCAGCCGGAGAAATCCCATGTAGGAAACATAGAAACATAGAAACATAGAAATTAGGTGCAGGAGTAGGCCATTCGGCCCTTCGAGCCTGCACTGCCATTCAATATGATCATGGCTGATCATCCAACTCAGTATCCCGTACCTGCCTTCTCTCCATACCCTCTGATCCCCTTGGCCACAAGGGCCACATCTAACTCCCTCTTAAATATAGCCAATGAACTGGCCTCAACTACCCTCTGTGGCAGAGAGTTCCAGAGATTCACTACTCTCTGTGTGAAAAAAGTTCTCCTCATCTCGGTTTTAAAGGATTTCCCCCCTTATCCTTAAGCTGTGACCCCTTGCCCTGGACTTCCCCAACATCGGGAGCAATCTTCCTGCATCTAGCCTGTCCAACCCCTTAAGAAGTTTCAATAAGATCCCCTCTCAATCTCCTAAATTCTAGAGAGTATAAACCAAGTCTATCCAGTCTTTCTTCATAAGACAGTCCTGACATCCCAGGAATCAGTCTGGTGAACCTTCTCTGCACTCCCTCTATGGCAATAATGTCCTTCCTCAGATTTGGAGACCAAAACTGTACGCAATACTCCAGGTGTGGTCTCACCAAGACCCTGTACAACTGCAGTAGAACCTCCCTGCTCCTATACTCAAATCCTTTTGATATGAACGTACAAACTCCATACAGCCAGCACCTGTAGTCAGGATTGAACCCAGGTCTCCGGCGCTGTAAAGCAGCAACTCTACCGCTGCACCACCATGCCGGCCACCTAAACAGCTCACTATTTAAGACCCGCCATTCAAAATGCTTCCTTTACAAACTCGTCAACAAAAATAAAAAGCAGTTCAATTGCAGAACATTATTCAGAACTCTTGGATCATATGTGGTCTGTGCAATGAACTTCTGGACACGACTCATGCCGAACTCGTCCACAAACCTACAGTGATTGAAATGGAGAAAAGCATCAATCGGCTTGCTTGCTGTAAATAACTCGGTGCCGACTGCAAAGCCGACTGAGTGTAATTGGGACAAATATTTCCTCCTCCCCACTTTGGTGAATTAAAATGCTCATGTTAAAGACTTGGTAGATTACTGGGTGACATGAAGAATTCAAATATTAAAAACTCTTCACTAAACCAGTAGTGCTATAGGTGATCGGATTCAGGAACAGTTTCTTCCCCTCTGTAATCAGGCATCTGAATGGTTCTTCCATAAGCTAGGGTACTGTCCGATTCACCTCAACCTCATCATGGATATTTTGGACTTTGTCAAGCCAAGTCAAGTCAAGTCAAGTCAAGTTTATTTGTCACATACACATACGAGATGTGCAGTGAAATGAAAGTGGCAATGCTCGCGGACTTTTGTGCAAAAGACAAACAACAAAACAACCAAACAAATTATAAACACAATCATAACACACATATTCTTTTACATAATAAATAATGGAAGGAAAAACGTTCTGTAGAGTTAGTCCCGGGTGAGATAGGCGTTTACAGTCCGAATTGCCTCTGGAACAATAATGCTTGCGTTATATTCTACACTCCACATCTTTACATTTGCTTTGCCTATTGTACTTGAGTTTGGCTTGATTGTATTTGAGTATGGTATTGTCTATAGTCAGATATGGTATTATCTGACTATAGGCGCTTTCAGTACAAAGTTTGTGTGCTCTCCCCGTGACCACATTGGGTTTTCTGCGGGTGCTCTGATTTTATGCCACACTCCAAAGACGTACAGCTTTGTAGATTAATTGGCTTCGGTAAAGATTGTAAATTGCCCCAAGCGTGTGCAGTTTGGTGCTAGTGTACGAGGATCGCTGGTCAGCGCGGACTCGGTTGGCTGAAGGTTAGCAGCAACGGATGGCTGTTCAGGCTGCACATTCTTGCTGGCAAAGACTCATTGTGGCTTCAGAACCAGCAGGCCACTGCCATTCATATTTATATTAATGAGGCAGCTACATTAAAAGGACATCTCTTAATGCAGCATCAGTTGATCTCACCAAGGCCTTCGATATGTCCAGCAGAAATTTTTTACGTCAAATTTTCAAACAGATTTGCTGTCAGCTAAAGGTGTTCAGGCTCCTCAAAGTCTTCCATGTTGGTAGCCATGGAATGGTACAAAGGTCACATTAGTTCAAGTTCAAGTTTATTGTCATGTGTCCATGATAGGACAATTAAATTCTTGCTTTGCTTCAGCACACAGAACATAGTAGGCATTGACTACAAAACACATGAATAAATAAACTGATGTAAATAACAAATAATGGGCTATCAATGTTCAGAGTTTTGGCCGAGCCAGGTTTAATAGCCTGATGGCTGTGGGGAAGTAGCTATTCCTGAACCTGGTCGTTGCAGTCTTCAGGCTCCTGTACCTTCTACCTGAAGGTAGCGGGGGAGATGAGTGTGTGGCCAGGAAGAATGTGAAACTTTTTAAATCTCTTTCCTTGACAGAGATGCGACTTTTCATATCGTATCTCTGTCCGCACTGTGGCCTAACATTGTGGAGCTCACAGTCCCTTGGATAGGGACCAATTTCAGGAGCTCCAAGCCTCAGGAGCTTCGACCGCCCCGATCGCGGGACTTTCGATCGGCCCGACCCATGAGTTTCGATCGCTGGCTGCGGGAGCTTCGATTGCCACAACTGCGGATTGTTCGACTGTGGGAGAAAAGGAGCTGTGGTGGATGTTTATGTTAATTTTTATGTAGTGGTGTGTCTTGATGCTTTTTTTGGTATGACTGTAGGGCAAATCAAATTCCTTGTATGTTTTTACATACTTGGCTAATAAATTAATTCGAATGCAACAATACAATTACAATATAATGAGTGTGAGACTCTTTATGTAGATCATGCTGGTGCACAAATGCAGACATTGCAAACTTTCTCACAGCTGATCAGTGCTGTTGAGTTGACTGCGCTCCATGGAATGCAAACCTCCTGAAGTTCCCCTGCAGTTTTACTGAAGATCTGCCCACTGAACCTGCACTAGATCATAGACAATGTCTCCAATCTATTCTTTCAATGGAGAGAAACAGCATCTTTCAAAGGGCAAATTTGAAATAAAGTGTACGTTTTACATAGATACATGGACATTAGGTGCAGGAGTGGGCCATTCGGCCCTTTGAGCCTGCACCACCATTGAATGTGATCATGGCTGATCATCCACAATCAGTACCCCGTCCCTGCCTTCTCACCAAACCCCTTGATTCCGCTAGTCCTAAATGCTCTAACTAACTCTCTTTTCAATGCATCCAGTGAATCAGCCTCCATTATCTTCCCAGGCAGAGAATTCCACAAATTCACAACTCTCTGTGTGAAAAAGTTTTTCCTCATCTCAGTTCTAAATGGCCCACCCCTTATTCTTTAACTGTGGCCCCTGGTTCTGGACACCCCCAACATCAGGAACATGTTTCCTGCATCTGACGTGTCCAATCCCTTAATTATTTTATATGTTTCTATAAGATCCCCTCTCACTCTTCTAAATTCCAGTGAATACAAGCCCAGCCGCTCCATTCTTTCAGCATATGGCAGTCCCGCCATGCCGAGAATTAACCTCGTGAACCTACGCTGCACTCCCACAATAGCAAGAAAGTCCTTCTTCAAATTGGGAGACCAATACTGCACACAATACTCCAGATGTGGTCTCATCAGGTCCTGTACAACTGCAGAAGGACCTCTTTGCTCCTGTGCTCAACTCCTCTCGTTATGATTTAATAGGGTTATTTTATGTGTATTTAAATATCTATGTATCCCATGGTGTTTTTATGTGGTGCTTTAGATAGTTAGTAGTTATTTATAGAGCATTTTTATAGTTTGTATAATATTTACTAGTATTGAAATTTAGCCATGTTGTAAATTGCCTTTTCCGATGGATGTGTTACTCTCAGTTTCCATGCCAAGAATTTAGTGGGACAGCGAAGACCAAATAAGTTAATTGACTTGGAAAAAAACCCAAAATTCTGGAGAAACTTGGCTGAGTTCTGAGGAAAAGGACAGGCAACATTTCCAGGGACACTTCTTCAGTCTGAAGAGGGTGCGGTGCGGTGGGGCAGTGATAGTTGCTGTCTTCCAGCGCCAGAGATCCGGATTCAATCCCGACTATGGGAGTTTTTACGTTCTCCAAGATCTTCGGTTTCGCCCCACACTCCAAGGTCGTTCAGGTTGTAGGTTAATTGGTTTGGTATAAATGTAACATTGTCCCTAGTGTGTGTGTGTGTGTGTGTGTAGGATAGTGTTAACGTGCGGTGATCGCTGGTCGGTGCGGACTCGTTGGACTGAAGGGCCTGTTTCAGCACTGTATCTCTAAACTAAACTAAAAATCGTCTGTCCATTCTCTCCACAGGTGCTGCCTGACCCATTGAGTTCCTCCAGCACTTTGTGTTTTTCTCAAGATTCCAGCATCTGCAATTTCTTGACTCTCCAAGTCAATTGGCAAGCTTTCATCATGGACTCCCAGTTCATGATTGTGTCATCTAGTTGACCCACAACGATTGCCTCCTTGAGGCCAATGGTCAGATGGAAATATTCGGAGCCACAAGGAAAATAATCCATGAGACTTTGTTTATTCTATATCAACATGGAAGACTTTGAAGAGCTTGAATATCTTTAGTTGACAGGAAATCAGTTTGAAAATTTGAAGAGAAACATTTCTGCTGGACCGGCCAACATGTCCCATCTACACTAGTCCTACCTGCCTGCGTTTGGCCCATAACCCTCCAAGCCTGTCCTATACATTATAGTAGACAAAAGTGCTGGAGAAACTCGGCGGGTGCAGCAGCATCTATGGAGCAAAGGAAAGAGGCAACGTTTCGGCCCGAAACCCTTCTTCAGGCAACCTCTCTTCAATCAATAATTCCTGACTCACCTTAACTCTGCTTCCTATTCATTATAGTGGCAAGTGATGGAAGTTTGTCACACCCAGAATCATCTTTATATTTGAAGAAATTATGTCCTTACAACAGTTAAAACAACAGGTCGTGGAGAAAATAAAATGAGTACGAGTAATATTGCTGTAATAACGATAGCAAGAGCATAAGTGTTATGTGCAGTAGCTGTAGCAATGGTAGTGGCCGACACCAGTACAGATAATTTTCCTGCTTGACTACGCCATCTGTGAAACAGCGAGAATACTGACCTATAATAGGTCTGCCAGAAACAAATTACAAAATGACTGGTTCGGATCAGCATCAGAAATAAAAAGGATCACCGTTCATCAGTTCAGATGTTTGATGATTGCGCCCGTGGGTGAAGTGCTTAAAGTGGCTCCACAAGGGTTGAGGAAGCATTTAGGTTGCGTAGCCAAACAGCAGTGCTCTTTGCATTAAAACATATCTTGACCTTTCCAGTAACTCGTGTCTTTGATGCTCGCTCACAGAATCTCCCAAGAGGCTAAAAGTCATACGCGGGGAGAGTCTGAGTGGCACTTTGGTAAACAGACTAGACAACATTTAGTTTTGTATTTCTCTATTTCTATACATGTTGCATAAATGTAATTTCAAGTTGAAGTCAGGGAAAATTGCTCTTTATTTCATCCATAAGGATAATCTTCATAACCCCGTCAAGGAACAAACTTGTTCCTGTCCTCTTATCGTCCATTTAAACACAGTTCAGTCAGAAGCTTCTGAATGTAATTTTGAGGGTTAGACAAAATGAACGGTTTCCTTTGATCATAATAGTCTGTCCAAAGGCAAGTTTTGTTTAACATTACCATTAAATATATACCTTTGCTCAAAAAACCTTGTGGCCTGAAAATTCAAATATACTACAGTCATGTTTGTAAGTGCTACACAATTAAATTGATGGGTAAAATTGAAGTATTAAGAGCTAAAGGAACTTTCTAATGCCCGACATGACACAATATTGAATTGCATGCTTCTGTACATGAGGGGCAACCATGCCCGAACCAAGCTTCACACAGAGGATGTTGGGTATATGGAACGAGGTGCCGGAGTAGGCCGTTGAGACAGATACTATAACAGCATCTACAAGACACTTGGAATCGAAAGGTTCAGAAGAAATGGGCCAAATGGAGGCAGGTGCGACTAGCGGAGATGGGGAATTTTGGTCGTCGTGGGCAAGTTGGGCCGAAGGGCCTGTTTCCATGCTGTATGACTCTAAGGCCTTTAGGCAATGCAGTTTTGTCCTGTAGCCCTCGATATACCTTCTTCTTCTTCTTCTTCTTGCGTATGGCGTGCACAGACTAAAGTTGTAGGACAACTTGTTCTGTTTGCTTATTTGATTGTGCACATCGTGTTGATTGCATCGGTCAAAACAGGGCGGACCACATGAAGGTTGCAATCTCCCACCCCGATATACCTGCTTTGACACAGTTATTACAACATCTATATTCAGTATGAGTATGTGATACGGAGAGAGCGAGTGTAGTACATGGAGCGTTTGACCACGTTGATCCTTGCTTCCCCATCCCCACCATGACAGATGAAGCAATGGAAATGAACAACGCCTGGTTCTGCGTACCTCCTCCAAATTCCCGGTGGCTCCATGTTAGAGCTTGGATTTTTTTTTCCCCACAGATAATTTTGTACTTTGTTTACAACTGCAGAAACAATGCTTGGATCATTGTACACAATTCAAGGCCTGAGAAACAGGACATTTATTTATGCTCAAAATATCTTGCCCACTGGACATGATTTGGTATTGGTCCCCTACGATCTTGGATTGAAACTGCCTCTGGCCTCCGGCGCAGCGCCAATTCAAGAGGCATTTGTGTGCTTGATACAATATCTAGCCCTCTGTCATAAACTAATGGTCTATAATAATACTGTTACTTGTACAATGAGACAGCTTTTTGATATTTGACCAGTACAACATTAAAGAAAATTCAGAACAACAAAGTAAAACAGTAACATCTGCAGAAGTGAATGTCAAAAGTTACCATAAGGAAAATGTGCAGCAAGTGAGCACATTTGATATGGTCAAAACATATGCTTTGTATCAAGTTTTTTGCAAGAAAAATTTGAAAATAGGTTCCTTATATTCTCAATAGAAAACAGCCTGTTTATAGTAACTATTTGTGCAGACAGATAGATTTCAGGAAATGCACTTCGGATATTTAATGAATTGTTATATCCTGATTATATGTAGCAAATAGAGGATTTTCCCCTCTTATTTATCAATTAAAGCACCTGTTACTATCATTAGACCTTCTACTACACAGAGTACATCATCAGATACCACATCACAAAATTAGCACCAGGCTTTGAGACAGATTGTGCCTTTAAATATCATGTCAAAAATGTATGACACCAAAACTGCTTGAAGGAAAATTCAATATTTAAAAAGTCGAAAAGCTTCTTCCCTCAACCTGCTTTTCACCAATGTCACAATTTTCCACATTCGCTATTCTAAACTTTGATGGGCGGTACAGTGGAGCAGTGTTGGACTTGTTACCTTACCGCACCAGAGACACGGGTTCGATCCAGACCACGGGCGCTGTCTGTACGGAGTTTGTACGTTCTCCCCGTGGGTTTTCCCCGGGTGCTCCGGTTTCTTCTCACACTCCAAAGACGTGCAGGTTTGTAGGTTAATTGGATTCTGTAAATTTCCCCTAGTGTGCAGGATAGAACTGGTATGCGGGTGATGACTGGTCATCGCGGACTTGGTGGGCCGAAGGGCCTGTTTCCATGCTGTATCTCTGAACTAAACTATCAGAAAAATCCTAAGTATTCTTTTTTCGAATTTTCCCCATTACTTCATGAACATTATTTCCAAAAAACAGCGCAATGCTGCGTTCGGTATTTGCTTTTTCTCCTGAGTCAAATAGAATGATATATGCCATATTTCCTCGCGATAGACTCTAATCCTTTCCTTAAGCAACCAAATACTTCCCCTTTCCAATCCTTCCTGGTAGATAGATAATCATTTCTTACATACCCTCATTTCACAATTTTTATCCTGACTATTCATATTAAAACTCAATACAATTCTCAAGCTTATCCACTTAATTCTTTGCAAGTTACCTTGAAAGGTGTTTTTATATTTAACAGTAGCTAGCCCACAACTAAGTTCAGTGTTATAAATACATTTTGTGTCAGTCGGCTCTCGAGTCCATGATACATATGCATAATGAAAACATTACAGAAGTTTGGATATAGATTTAAATCAACTTTTGATCTGGATGATGAAAATCAATTGTAAAATCCATAAATCAGATGCAGGCTTTTAAAATGCTGCCCAGTCGCCATTCATCCCATGACCAAACCATCAGTCAAACTTTCAGATGACAGGCATAATTTATGCCTGAAGCACCTGAAGATTATATAAATAGGTTTAACCCTATTAGTTCTGGACAGGTCATGGGTGCAAATCCTGACACTCACATGGAATTCACCCCAAAGCCTGAATTTCCTGATTAGACGCAAGGGAATTGACACCTGTCAGACATAATGAGCATTGTTCCCTCCCCTCGCTTCTGGGGCCCAGATTATTATTTTTTTTTATTGTGTTGGTCAACTCCACGTGCGAGAATTATCTTGATTGGGGAGCTTGCTGGTTTTCAGGGAAGGAGAACAGCGTGCTGCAGGATTTAAGGACCCGCTTGTGCTTTAACGAGTCTGCCATTATTGCTCATTTCAGAATCTGTTCCTAGACTGCAGAAAAAAAAAAAAAAAAAAAAAAAAAAAAAAAAAAGGACCCTCAGGTTCTCTGGAGGAGCAGTGGAAATACTAAAGTGATACCGGCATGAAGGATATAAACTTAGTACCAGATATTGGAGAAACACAAAGAGTTCACTCGCCCACAATGGGTGTATGGAACGAGCTGACAGAGGAGGTAGTTGAGGCAGGGACTATCCCAACGTTTAAGAAATAATTGTACAGTACATGGACAGGACAGGTTTAGAGGGTCATAAGATCATATGATAGGAGCAGAATTAGACCATTCAGCCCATCAAGTCTACTCCGCCATTCAATCATGGCTGATCTATCTCTCCCTCCTAAACCCAGTCTCCTGCCTTCTCCCCATAACCCCTGACACCTGTACGAATCAAGAATCTATCGATCTCTGCAAAAGCAGGCAGGTGGGGCTAGTGTAGATGGGACATGCTGAACCACGTGGGCAAGTTGGGCCCAAGTTGTTTCCACACTCTATGAGCTGATCAGAGAAAGAATGAGACCATTTTACAGCAGTCTTGACCAGTTGGGTGGTTTTGCCAGCTTGGAAAGAGTAGCAGAAACTATATACATCTTGCAAGAAAGCACTTCCATAACATCTTCCTCTAAGTGTATAAAAGGGCTTTAATTATTTACAATCTTTGCTACTGACACTTCCAAATCTTCGCCTGGAAGTATTTCTTCAGGCATATATTAACTGTATTTATTCCCACAAGAGCTATGAATGGAATGCAATTGCTTCTTGCACAGACCTGTCAACATTTACATCTGGGTTCCTTGGTGCCAAGTTTTGCTGCATGTTACAGGAACAAAAAAAAACTTCTAATTTTCTGCGTTCTTGTACACTCAGTTCAGTCATGACTCCATCAAACTTTTATCATTGACTCGGAAGAACAGAAGATAGGAAAAGCCTACAGAAATGGGCTAATCAGAGGGATGACAAACATACATGCAAGATTATAGACCTTGACATGTCAACTGGGTTTCTCTCTCTCTGGTGCTGCCTTACCTGCTGAGTATTTGCTGCATTTATTTTTTGGAGTGGAAGAGGGAGTTTGTGTTATTTGTCACTCGTGACTTCACTTATATATTGTCCTATGCTTTATTAACTGACACTGAATCATGTCATGAACGGCACTCCTTCCACTAAGTTATAAATAAATGTACTTCACTGAAAATCTGCACAAATGCTAATATTTCCTAAAATTTCTGTGCATCACTTAGTGAGTGATGTACTATTAAAAGTGTTTTTTTTAAACGTGATGTTAAATAGAGGCAGAAATTATCCTCTTAACTGAAAATAAATCTCATGTTCTAAGAGCTGCGGAATAATCTTCATTATCCTTATAAATACTTACTTGTTAGTGTTCAACAAAGTTAATGGCCTGATCATTTCCACTCCATGCTGTACAACATTCCTTTGCACAAATTGACTGCTGTATTTCAAACCTTATACAAGTGAAAAGATCACTTCAAAAAGGTATCTCATTGGTTGTAAATAGTTATGGGACATCTTGAGGTTCAGCTCAGTTTAGATACATACATGGAAACGGGCCTTTCTGCCCACTGAGTCCACGCCGACCATTGGTCACCCATTCACACACTAGTTCCACCTTATCGCATTTTCTCATCCACCCTCTACACGCTAGGGGGCAATTTGCAGAAGCCAATCAACCTATAAAACTGCTCGTCTTTGGAATGTGGGAGGAAACCCGAGCACCGAATGTGGTCACAAGGAGAACTTGCAAACTCCACACAGACAGCACTCGAAGTCAAGATCAAACCTGCGTCTCTGGCGGTGTGAAGTAGCGGCTCTGTCAGTTCTGCACTATGCGACCCTACATGTTGTTGGAGGTTGTGAATGACCTTGGAAAAGTATACAAATTCATAAGACAATAAGTAATAGGAGTAGAATTAGGCCATTCAGCCCTTCAAGTCCACTCTGCTATTCAATCATGGCTGATCTATCTTTCCTCCCAACCCCATTCTCCTGCCTTCTCCCCTTAACCTCTGACACCCACACTAATCAAGAATCTATCTATCTATCTCTGCATTAAATATATCCACTGACTTGGCCTCCACGGCCTTTTGAGGCCAAGAATTCCCCAGATTCACCACCCTATGACTGAAGAAATTCCTCCTCATCTTCTTCCTAAAAGAACATCCTTTAATTCTGAGGCTGTGACCTCTAGTCCTGGACTCTCTCAGTAGTGGAAACATTCCAAGACATCTATTCCTGCCAGGAATTTGGATATCCTGACACTCACCTGGTCTCTTCCTAACAACATATTGCATCTAATTTTCCATGAAATTGAGAGAAATGCATCAGAACCCAGATTCATTTATCCATTCAGAGGGATATCAATGCTAGTTTTTATTCACTGGAACATTTAATTGCTTCTTGATTTCAATTAATCTTACCACTCACTGGACTGCCCACTGCAAAATAGAGTTGATTCAAAAGCCTGAGACTTAATTTTCCAATTAGGCCTCATTACTGCCCTAATGGAAGCACATTTACTCACCAAAAAAAAATCAGTGGCTAAAAAATTCAGCACAGCTAGATCCGCAATCTTCAACTAAATATTAAGAGCTGGAACTGCGATGTATGACCTTCTTCACTTCAACAGTAATTTGCAATGAGAAAAAGAAAAGCTTAAGAATTGAAGTTTTAAAGGGGAACTGCATTCTCACTTTGGTTTTCAGAACATAGAACATAGAACATTCCAGAAGAAGAACAGCCCTTCAGTCCACAATGTCTGTGTTGAACATAATGCCAAATTAAACTAGTCTTATCTGCCTACACATGATCTACATTCTTCCGTTCCTTGCATATCCAAGTGCCAATCTACTGTAAAAGCCTCTTCAACGCTGGAGTGCTTACAGGTTTAGCATTATATATTTTTTCATCTATCTTCTATCTATTATATTCTATTCTATTCCATATTCAATACTATTCTATATGCATTACTAAAAAGATGGCGGAACGGGTTGCGTTGGGGGAACGGGTGAGTGGTGGAATATTGCATTGGGGGGAGCAGACCCAACTGCACTAAAACCCCTGTCCCACGGTACGAGTTCATTGCAAGAGCTCACCTGAGTTTGCCCTGATTCGAACTCGGAGATTTACGGTAATGGCCACTCGTCGGTACTCGGGGCTCTCGTGGACATTTTTCATCGTGTTGAAAAATCTTTATGAGTCTTCCCGAGCTTACCTGCCGTTACCAAATCTTCCCGAGTACCTGCCATTAGCGTTGCGAGCCGCTAAGAGACGCCCCCGAGCTCCGACGTACCCGCTACGTTCATTTCCGTGCTTACCCCGAATTAGATTTTTCTTAAACTCATGAGAGCTCTTGGAATGAACTCGTACCGTACGGGCACAGGGCTGTTTATAGGGATAGAAGTACTATTAGGCCATTCAGCCCATCAAGTCTACCCCGGCATTCAATCATGGCTGATTTATCTCTCCCTCCTCACCCCATTCTCCTGTCATCTCCCCATAGTGCTGAATATTTGGGGTATTACAAGATGAAAAGAGACCAGTGGGCCATTTAATGAGGGCAATGATCAAGTTGCAGTAGATTGGGCGTGATGCTGGCAGTATGTAGCCTCTCACAGTAGATTCTCTCCCAAAGGGCAAGGAGACCCCAACTTTCTTTGCCCAAATCACATTTCCACCAATACCTGTCTTGAGCCTCTTGCCTCGTGAGTGCACGAAACGATGGTGGTGCAGCGGTAGACTTGCTTCCTTACAGCGCTAGTGGCAACTTTACCGGGTTCGATCCCGACTACGGGTGCTGTCTGTACTGACTTTGTACGTTCTCCCCATGACCTGCGTGGGTTTTCTCCGAGATCTTGGGTTTCCCCCCACACTCCAAAGGCGTACATGTTTGTAAGTTAATTGGCTTGGTAAATGTAGAAAATTGTCTCTAGAGTGTGTACGTTCGTGTTAATATGCGGGGAACGGTGGTCGGAGCGGACCAGGTGGGCCAAAGGGCCTGTTTCCGCACTGTATCTCTAAACTGTGTCATGGTACACCATCATTGAAGGTAGGCATGCAGGTGCAGCAGGCAGTAAAGAAAGCGAATGGTATGTTGGCTTTCATTGCAAAAGGATTTGAGTATAGGAGCAGGGAGGTTCTACTGCAGTTGTACAGGGTCTTGGTGAGACCACACCTGGAGTATTGCGTACAGTTTTGGTCTCCAAATCTGAGGAAGGACTTTATTGCCATAGAGGGAGTGCAGAGAAGGTTCACCAGACTGATTCCTGGGATGTCAGGACTGTCTTATGAAGAAAGACTGGATAGACTTGGTTTATACTCTCTAGAATTTAGGAGATTGAGAGGGGATCTTATAGAAACTTACAAAATTCTTAAGGGGTTGGACAGGCTAGATGCACGAAGATTGTTCCCGATGTTAGGGAAGTCCAGGACAAGGGGTCACAGCTTAAGGATAAGGGGGAAATCCTTTGAAACCGAGATGAGAAGAACTTTTTTCTCACAGAGAGTGGTGAATCTCTGGAACTCTCTGCCACAGAGGGTAGTTGAGGCCAGTTCAATGGCTATATTTAAGAGGGAGTGAGATGTGGCCCTTGTGGCTAAGGGGATCAGAGGGTGTGGAGAGAAGGCAGGTACGGGATACTGAGTTGGATGATCAGCCATGATCATATTGAATGGCGGTGCAGGCTCGAAGGGCCAAATGGCCTACTCCTGCACCTAATTTCTATGTTTCTATGTTTCTAACTAAACTAAAAAACATTGCAGGAATGTGGACCTGTTTTTGCAATCCCTTTACGTGGAGGAATAATTTCACTGTGGAAATCTTTATTTCCCCACAAAAGAATACCAGGAACGGCTGGCAGTTTGTCTGTGGAGGCCATTTAACTCCCCACGGGAAGAGAGAGGAAAATCGTAGATCTGATCGCCCAGTGCCTCTGGCGTGTACCACAGAGAATTCAGAATTAGTGAATCTTCAAACACTTGAATGGAAGATTATTATCTGGAAAGTTTCTGGTGCTGTGGGCCTTCGGTGAAAACTTATTGTCTGCTGCATGCTCATGCTGGTGTATCATATATCAGAAATCTGCACTAAGCAGAACAAGGACAGCAGCTATATTCTTAAATCAGCAGTATTATAAAAGACAGATTTCTGTACACGGGAGACCCGATAGAATGGGAACCGTAACATTTTACGCTTAGTTGCACTTTATAGGGCACGATGGATAAAACGGAATTTTACACCAATAAACTCTGAATTGCCTGTAGCTTTATTGCATCAGCTCTTTGCTCTTTCACTTCTCTTCTTTCTTGAAGGGATTTATTCCTTGCTAGAGTGAGTGCCGTTCTGGGAGCTCCGGGTCCCTCCCTAAACAAGGGCTCTTTATGTGACATTTAATGTCATCATGTTATCTGATGATAGATCAACCATGATTGAATGGCGGAAGAGACCCGATGGGCCAAATGGCCTAATCCTGCTCCTGTAACTTATGATGGAGATATTGCATGACAAACTATAACTCCAAGATGGTGCCCAGATGACTATTTTGGGGCTAGTCGCAGAAGCCGATCTCCATTCACATATTACACTGGCTCCACACTGAAATCTCCACTCATACAGTAACATTTACTGGCTTTATCTTGTACGGACCGTTATTCCCTTATCATGTATCCATACACTGTGTATGACACGATTGTAATCATGCTTTGTCTTTCCGCTGACTGGTTAGCACGCAACAAAAGCTTGTCACTGTACCTCGGTACACGTGACAATAAATTAAACTAAACTGAAACTGAACTGATAATGAAATAATGGAATTATACCCCATAGGTATTGGCAGGCAGCATGTCCATCCCGCTGAGTTATTCCGGCATTTTTTGTCTTCAATTTAAGCCAGCATCTGCAGTTGTAGGTTTTGAAAAAAATGACAAACATTTAATCTCATTAATCCCAAGTGAAATTAACCATATAACCATATAACAATTACAGCATGGAAAACAGGCCATCTCGACCCTTCTAGTCCGTGCCGAACAACTTTTTTTTTCCCCTTAGTCCCACCTGCCTGCACTCATACCATAACCCTCCATTCCCTTCTCATCCATATGCCTATCCAATTTATTTTTAAATGATACCAATGAACCTGCCTCCACCACTTCCACTGGAAGCTCATTCCACACCGCTACCACTCTCTGACTAAAGAAGTTCCCCCTCATATTACCCCTAAACGTCTGTCCCTTAATTCTCAATGTCTAGTGTCAGTGTCAATGTCTAGGTGGTACAATTCAAACTATGAGCTGAATGACAATAAAGGAATTCAATTCAATTCAATATAAAGTTACAATAAAACGACACTGTAGCCAGCTGAGGAGGAGAGTGGGCAAAGAATCAAGAGTCTTGTGCAATGGATTTCATTGCAGCAGACCATAAAGATGTCACACCTATACCTGGGAGTACTATTATCCAAGGTACACAAAAAAGCTGGAGAAACTCAGTGGGTGCAGCAGCATCTATGGAGCGAAGGAAGTATGCAACGTTTCGGGCCCGAAACGTTGCCTATTTCCTTCGCTCCATAGATGCTGCTGCACCCGCTGAGTTTCTCCAGCTTTTTTGTGTACCTTCGATTTTCCAGAATCTGCAGTTCCTTCTTAAAGTACTATTATCCCGATGGGAATGTAGAACAGATGAGAGAGATCATGACAGGACCATGAAAGCAGCCACACCATCAACCACACAACTCCAAGCTGAATGTGCAACTATTGTTCACAGTGCAGGGAAACCAGAAATGCAGGAAGATAATTGAAAGCATCCAAAAAAGAAAGGTGTTCAACGATCACAGATGTGGAAAAACACATTGAATTGATAAATGTGAGAAAAAATAATTCTCCAATGTTGGTAACTTCCAACCACATCCCCCCCTCTCCTCCCCTTTCCACCACACATTTCCCCTTTTCTTCCCCCATTCCCCCTCCCCCCCCCCCTCTTCCCTGTGCCTCACCTGGACTTACACCTATTTCCCCCCCATCCCTCCTCCCACATTCCTTCCTCTCCGGCTTCACAATTTGCAACTCTGCAATCCTTTTGTCACACACCTTCTTGTTTTAATCTCAATGGTCAATGGTTCTTTATTGTCACCTGGACCAGATACAGTGAAATACACATCAGCAATACTATCCCCTTACATAAGTACAATCACCCCAGTTAGTATAGTATGCACAGAACACAGGCTTGGATAGAGTGGATGTGGAGAGGATGTTTCCACTTGTGGGAGAGTCCAGGACTAGAGGTCATAGCCTCAGAATTAAAGGAAGTTTTTCTAGGAAGGAGATGAGGAGGAATTTCTTTCGTCAGAGGGTGGTGAATCTGCGGAATTCTTTGCCCTAATGAAGGCTGTAGAGGCAACGTCAGTGGATATATTTAAGGTAGAGAGATAGATTCTTGATTAGTACGGGTGTCAGAGGTTATGGGGGGGAAGGGAGGAGAATGGGATTAGGAGGGAGAGATAGATCAGCCATGATCGAATGGCGGAGTAGACTTGATGGGCCGAATGGCCTAATTCTACTCATATCATGTATGATCTTATGAACTCACTGAGTCCATACGCAAGAGGTGCCATTTTGGCACTATTTTACAGTCTCAGCTGCAGCTGGCAACAAAGTCTGTTACAGCCATCACCCTTTTTTCTAACTATCTGCCTATCAAACCCCTCCCTCATCCGCTTACGGGTGCAAACTCCGTACAGACAGCACCCGTAGTCAGGATCGAACCTGGATCTCTGGTGCTGTAGGGCAGCAACTCTACCGCTGCACCGCCTGAAGTTTTCAGTAACATCGCAAATCTCTTATGTTCATCTAATACTATCCTCATCAGTTATCAAACCTGGGCCACGTCTATTTTATTCCTCAAGAGAATTCATACTTATGTAGAATTCTGAGTTATATCTTAAATTATTCACTATTACTTATCTCCCATCATATTTCTTAATTTAATTTCATAATCTACCATTAGCTGTGTAATTGGCTTAATTTAAATTAAGAACCTAGTTTAGGGCTCAACCATATTATTCCCAAAGTCAATACAAGGTTTCATTAAATTATTGTTCACTCTTTCCCAAAGAATCCTTTGCAATAACTTCACTGGTTAATCTTGTTTCATTAACCAATGCTGAATCTAGAAAAAAACTTGCTTTCTTACGAGTTCTTTGCATTAATCTGGAAATTAGTCTGATTTTCCATGCATTAATCCAGATTCCGACATTTCTATTGCCGTGGTAACTGTTTGGCTAATAGAACATTCACTAAACATGCAGGTACAGCAGGCAGTGAAGAAAGCGAATGGCATGTTGGCATTTATAACACGAGGAATCGAGTATAGGAGCAAAGAGGTCCTTCGGCAGTTGTACAGAGCCCTAGTGAGATCACACCTGGAGTATTGTGTGCAGTTTTGGTCCCCTAATTTGAGGAAGGACATTCTTGCTATTGAGGGAGTGCAGCGTGGGTTTACAAGGTTAAATCCCGGGATGGCGGGACAGTCATATGCTGAGAGAATGGAGCAGCTGGGCTTGTACACTCTGGAGTTTAGAAGGATGAGAGGGCATCTCATTGAAACATATAAGATTGTTAAGGATTTGGACACGCTAGAGGCAGGAAACATGTTCCCGATTTTGGGGGAGTCCAGAACCAGTGGCCACAGTTTAAGAATAAGGGGTAAGCCATTTAAAACGGAGATGAGGAAGCACTTTTTCTCACAGAGAGTGGTGAGTCTGGAATTCTCTGCCTCAGAGGGCGGTGGAGGCAGTTTCTCTGGATGCTTTCAAGAGAGAGCTAGATAGGGCTCTTAAAAATGGCGGAGTCATGGGGATATGGGGAAAAGGCAGGAATGGGGTACTGATTGGGGATGATCAGCCATGATCACATCGAATGACGGTGCTGGCTCGAAGGGCCGAATGGCCTACTCCTGCACCTATTGTCTATTGTCTATTGTCACTGTGAATCAAATATATGGCAATTCTGATATGTCTTTCTTTAACTATGTTCCCATAAATCCTTCATTGGAAACAATTATACCTTAAAATGTAATTATATATCTTTAAAATAAATTATTAGATATTCATCTATTATCATTCCTTTTCAACAGTATGAAAATGAGTCAGCTGCAGAACGATGCATTGTTGAACATAGAGCATCCAACAGTGAAGTGCAGGAACAGGCCCTTCGGCCCATAATATCCATGCCAAACATGATGGCAAGTTAAACGAACCCCCTCTGTTTTGCACATATCCATATCCTTTAATTCCCTGCAAATCAAAAATGTACTCGTTCAACCTTTCATCCAAAGCTATTGTACATCGGAAAATAATTTGCTGCACATTTTATGTTCACCTTCACAGAAAAAGAAACAAACTTTGTTTTGTTGAACTCTGAGTATTAAAACCAGATCAAAAACAACAATCATTTCATATGTTCAATGTAAAATGGATGTAATAGATTTAACTTTGGGCTGCCGTTCAAACATTGAATGTGAACAAACGGAAACAATTTACTTCCAGAAATGGGGGAGTTAGGACTTACTTTATTTTCTGATTTCTTGATAATTAGGGTCCTGGAATGAATCACACGGCTCTAAGACAGGCCCTTCGGCCCACATTGTCCATGCAACCACAAAGTCTAATCTAAGCTGGTCATAGAGTTATACAGCATGGAAACAGGTCCTTCAACTCAACTTGCCCATGTTAACCTTGACGCCCATTCTATACTAGTCCCACCTGCCCGCATTTGCCCATTATCTTTCTAAACATTCCCTATCAATGTACCTGTCCACTTTATTAAGGAAAGGTCTAAATTGGTACGAAAAGTTTCATGTATCTACAAACTTTGTGTTTGAGCTCTGCTTCACGAGTAATTTATTCCTCCAGTGTGCTACTGAGCAATAGGTTTGATCTCCGATTTCAACCAGAGCAACATTTAGAGGACTGATGGCAGGTTTCAGCACACTTTGACTAGAGTGGGGGATATACCAACCAAGCCTCTTCCTTATGGTTTTCCTGTAACTTCTTAATTGCTTCAAAGCGGACAAAGCCGTCTGTGGAATTCTCTGCCTCAGAGGGCGGTGGAGGCCTGTTCTCTGGATACTTTCAAGAGAGAGCTAGATAGGGCTCTTAAAGATAACGGAGACAGGGGATTTGGGGAGCAGGCAGGAATGGAGTACTGAATGTGGATGATCAGCCATGATCACATTAAATGACGGTGCTGGCTCGAAGGGCCGAATGGCCTCCTCCTGCACCTTTTGCCTATTGTCTATTGCCTATTGTGCATTTCAGGACATATAACAATAAAACACTCTGGACTCTTTTGCAAACAATGTTTTGGGCCAGGCTTCGATAGCCACCATGACCAGGTAGCTTTTTCTCCTTTGTTACGTGAGCAGAAATATTCAGAACAAAGTTTAAACCTGAAAATTAGTGGCATTAGAAAAACACAGATATGATCACTCCTCACCACCAGATATATTATCCTCAGAATTGCCAAATTATTATAGCTTTAAGCTGTTATATAATTATTTCTGGAACACATCAACAAAGGGATGCCACTGTGATGAATGAAGGAATTTAAATACTAACTATATAACTAACTAACTCACTAACTTTTGGAATATAGCCTTAATTGTTTCAAAACCTATCTTGTTTATTTAAAGTTGTACTTTTCTTCACATGGTTTATTTTTCATGTCGTAAATTCTTCACCTTATTGTGTTCTGATGGGGGAGAAGATTATCCAGATATAATAATAAATACCATATTGTTCCTTTACTTACAGTAAGTCACGTGAGTATAACCTTTGTTTTATATATTAGAGCGAATTGCTTTGTTGAGTACGGGTTCATGGTGAACTTTTTATCTGTGCTGATTCTAAGTTGATGGTCTGGTAATTCTATTGAACATTACAACATGTTGGAACACGAAAAATAAGTTGGTTGTTAAATATGATTGAGCTTTTAATGTAATGACATTATATCTCTAAATTGGTTTGCTTTAGTTTGAAGATACAGCGTGGAAACAGGCCCTTCGGCCCACAGAGTCCGTGCTAACCTGCGGTCCCCGTATACTAGCAATATCCTGCGCACCAGGGACTATTTTTACCAAAGAAAAATTAACCTACAAACCTTTGCACGTCTTTGGAGTGTGGGAGGAAACCGGAGCTCCCGGTGTAAACCCACGCAGGTCACGGGGAGAATGTACGATACAGACAGTCCGTACAGATAGCATACGTTGTCAGGATCAGACCTGGGTCTCTGGCACTATAAGGAGGCAACTCTACCGCAGCGCCACCATTCCGCCCTTAGATACCAGAATGAAATCTAATGCACATGGCTACAACCTTCATCTTTATGCTTTTCATGTATATGAGAAACCTAGAAAAATAAGGATAGAGTCATGTATAATAACATCACAAACTGTTGTCGAATGGAGCACAAAACCTTCCCTTTATTATCAGACTTCTGAACGGTCCTTCCATAAACTGCATAGGATACAGTCAACCTACCTTGTTGCGGACATTGGATGTTTTCTCTGGACCAGTCATGACATAATGGCAAGAATTATATTCTGCACTCTGGTATCTTTCTCTTTGTTCTACCTATTATACTTGTGTTCGGCCTGTTTGTATCATGTATCATATTATCCCATCACTTGGATAGCACATGAATAAAAGTGGTGCAGCAGTAGAGTTGCTACCTTACAGCGCCAGAGACCCGGGTTCGATCCTGACTACTGCTGCTGTCTGCACGGAGTTTGTACGTTCACCCTGTGACCGCGTTTGGGTTTTCTCCGCGTGCTCCGGTTTCCTCCCACACTCCAAAGACGTACAGGTTTGTAGCTTAATTGGCTTTGGTAAAAATTGTAAATTGTTGCGACTATGTAGAAGAATGCAGGTGTACGGGGTGATTACTGGTTGATTCAGACTCGGTGGGCTGAAGGGCCTGTTTCCGTGCTGGATCTCTAAAAGTCTATAAAGAAGCGTTTCACTGTACCTCAGTACAGTGACAACAATAATAAACTTAAACCTAAACTCCAAACCATCCAGCCCATTTACAGAATGTGTTTCCCAGTCTATGTGTGGAAAATTGAAATCTCTCACAATCACTACCTTGTGCTTACTACTAATATCTGCGATCTCCTTACATATTTGCTCTTCCAATTCTCGCTCCCCGTTTGGCGGTCTATAATACATCCCTATAAGTGTTGCTACACCTTTCCCACTTCTCAGTTCCACCCAAATAGCCTCCCTAGATGAGCCCTCCAATCTATCCTGCCAAAGCACTGCTGTAATATCTTCCCAGACAAGCAATGCAGCACCTCCACCTCTTGCCCCTCCAATTCTATCACACCTGAAGCAACAAAATCCTGGAATATTTAGTTTCCAATCACAGCCCTCCTGCAACCATGTTTCACTGATCGCCACAACATCATACTTCCAGGTGACAATCCAGGCTCTCTCATCCAACTTTCTTACAATGTTCCTAGCATTAAAATATGCACATTTAAGAAACTCACCGCCTCTTATTCTCTGTTTATTTTCTTTTTCTTCTTTCTCCCCTAGATGTTGGGTCGGAGTGCTTCCCTTCTCTGCCCCCTGCCTCACACTCTGTCTACTAGCTTTCTCTATTTGAGTCCCTCCCCCCAACCATTCTAGTTTAAAGTCTCCCCAAGAGACATGGTAACTGCAGGATTGATTTTATTTCTAGAGCTTGACAATATCTGGAATGTTGGTGTGAAGTCTAAGATGTCAATCTCCAATATTTTAATGTTTGCAAAGTGGTAAAATTAATTTCAACAACACGAAGTGTTGACCCACACCACACAATAAATCCATTGGTTCAAAGTATGAGTGGTGACTAAGATGGTTCATAATGGGTTTAGCAGGAGCTGCTGAGTTCAATGGTGTTAGGTTGTTTAAAGTTAATGCTGGCTGAACTGTCGTGCAAAAGGGAATTGATCTGTCGGCTTCAGCTTACTGGTGATGATTGAGAGGAAATGCAGGGAGTTCCAATTGAAAGGGCAGTGTCAACCCCTTGGTGTGATGAAAGGATTCAATGAAGAAACATTGAAGGAGAGGTGATGAAAAGTGATGAGCACAAGGGAGAGGCACAAGTGAGGGAAAGTAGAAGCGAGGAGCAGAAAATTATAGAAAGCACTTTAAAAGTTAGTGTTCAGGGTGATCACTGGTCAGCACAGACTCGGTGGGCCGAAGGGCCAGTTTCCACACTGTATCTTACTGGTTTTTAAAACCGCAACCAAATAAACACCAAACACATTAAGAAAAAGGCACCGTAATGGATATAAAGTGGTGTGATTACTAAAGGTAAAATGTACAACTAAAATGTCTTTTGTTAACATTTTTATATATATATATTTTTTAAAATATTTTATTTTATTAGAAGTACGTACAGTCATATGGCACCAAAGTGCCTAATATATATTTTCATAATACATTTTATGTATAACTTCTTTTTTTTTTGTTACATTGAAAAAAGATTAGAATAAGAAAAAGAAGTTAGATAGTAAAGGATAGAAAGATGTGAAATATATAGTGTGTGAAGAAAGAAAACGAGTAAATGAAGAAAGTTGAGAGAGAAAATAGAGAAAAGAAAATAAAATAAAAAAGAAAAGGAGATCATTATTTATAATCTTGACCAACCCTCGTCCAGTCCTGAAACAGTTCTTTTTTACAATTGTGTTGCACCATATGATTCCAAAAAAACGACGAATGGAGACCAACTCGTTATGAATTGGTCTGATTTATCCATTAGGAGGAATCGCATTTCCTCAAGATGAGCGGTGTCCAACATACTTAACATTTTTATATTTAAAGAGATTATAGAGTCATGGAGTCATGCAGCATGCAAGCAGGCCCTTCGACCAACATGCCCTATCTACACTGGCTTCACCTGCCTGCGTTTGGCCCATATCCCACTAAACCTATCCATGTACCCAACTAAATGTTTCTTAAATGTTGTGACACAATGAGTTATGAAAAAACTAATTATCCCCTGTGTTCATGGCGTCTTACTATGCATGTACATCTTAAATTCATCTCATTCCAAGAAATTATTATTTTACAATCTTCGATGTTTTAATTCAATTTAAAACCCATTTTAATTCACCTTACTCATTGCTGGGATCTGGGCATTTCCAACACGGCCAACATGTATTAAGCATCTCAAATTGGCCTTGAGAAAGTGGTGGGTGTGTGGAACGAGCTACCAGAGGAGGTAGTTGTGCTAGGTACAATATCAACATTCAAAAGACATTTGAACAGGTATATGGGTCGCAAAGGTTTGGATGGATATGGGCCAAACATTGGCAAATGGGACTGATTTAGATGGGGCAGATTTAGATGGGGCATATTGGTCAGCATAGATGAGTTGAGCCAAAGGGCCTGTTTCTGTGCTTTGTGACCCTCAAACTCAAAGTTGTGGCGATCTACTTTCTTGAAATACTGCAATACTTCTATGAAGGCATTTGTAATTGTGTGTAGTCTTTACGCAGACTGGAGGGCACACAACAAAAAACTTTTATGTACCCCTGATAATAGACTAAACTAACTAACTGTGTAAGAAGGAATTGACTAACTGGATGAGGAGTTAGTTGCAGGATTTAGATGGCGATGGAAAGATGGCAGGTTTCCCAGTCAGTTTGGTGAGACACATGGTGGAAAACCTGTGGGTGGTGGTGGGCCCAGAGATTTGCTGCCTTTGAACTTCTGGGTTAGGAGGTGATGACAGGGGAGACTGAGGGAATAACTGCAGCTCACTTTGCAAGTGATACCCGTTGCAGCTTTGAAACACAAGGCGGAGGGGAGAATGAATGCATTGTGAAGCTGACTGGGTACCAGTAAAGCTGCCTGCTTTGTCCTTCATGAATGTTGTTGGAGTTGACCTCCCAAGTGGAGGGTATTCCACTATGCTCTAGACTGGGGCCTTATAAAAGGTGTAAGGGTCTTAGTGGTGGTGAGGGGGGGGGGGTGGGTACTCTCTACCTAAAGGGCCTGTCCCACGAGCACGCGACTCCATGCGGCAAGCGCGACCTAAGCCACTCCATGTGGCAAGCACGACCTAACCAGAAACGGGGGCCGCGCGGTCGCGTGAGTGACATGAAGTGCGAGCAAAGTCCGCGCGACGTACGGCATCGAGGCGTCTGCGGGCCGCGCGGAATTTTTGAACGTGGTCAGTGTTTCGGAGCCCCGCGCGATGTCGGGACCAGCTCCGCATAACTCCATACGGCTCCGGCGATCGAAGTGGGACCGGCCCCGCGAGGCCGTACGGCTCAAGCGACCACGTTAGGTCGCGCTTGCCGCATGGAGCCGCATGCTGGTGGGACCGGCCCTTGACCTGTTCTTCTAGCCACAGTATTCGGTGGAATTTGTGGTCAATTGTGTTATAAAGGCCAACATACCATTCGCTTCCTTCACTGCCTGCTGTACCTGCATGCTTACTTTCATAGATTGATGAACAAGGACACCCAGATCCCCTTTTCCAATGTTTTTAGCATTTGAAACACTATGGTAAAACTGTCATTTGGCTAGTTTCTTTTCAAGGATGAAGAAGTCTAACTTGCAAATCATATAGATTTTGAACTTTAACAATATAGCGCAGAAACAGGCCCTTTGGGATCATTTCACTGCAAACCTACAAACCTCTGCAATCTTTACAGTGTGGGAGGAAACCGGAGCATCTGGAGAAAACCTACATGATCACAGGGAGAAAGTATAAACTGCTTATGGACAACACCCTGTAGACAATATACAATAGACAATAGGTGCAGGAGTAGGCCATTCGGCCCTTCGAGCCAGCACCGCCATTCGATGTGATCATGGCTGATCATCCCCAATCAGTACCCTGTTCCTGCCTTCTCCCCGTGTCCCTGGCTCTGTTATCTTTAAGAGCCCTATCCAGCTCTCTCTCAAAAGTATCCCGTAGTCAGGATCGAACCCGGGTCTCTGTCGCTGCTGTGCCGCCTAAAACTCACCCTCGTTCTATCTTCTACATTCCATTCAAGCTTAGCAAGGCAAACAGACTGAACAATGGACCCCATTGAAGGTGGCCCCCATATGCCTGACAGTTTTGCCACAGCGTACAGACATTGGACAGCAGCACATTCACTGAGCCTGTTCGCAGCACGTATTATTTGACGTGATTAATAAATCAACAAATATCGCTGGAGATCCTCATATTCCCAAGCTTCCTACTTCTAAAATGTAGCATGCACCAGTTGAGTTTATTGTCACGTGTACTGAGGTTTGGTGAAAAGCCTTTGTTGCATGCCATCTGGTCATAGGAAAGACAATACGTGATTACAATCGAGCCATTTACAGTGTGTCGATACATGATAAGGGAATAACATTTAGTGCAAGGTAAAACCAGCAAAGTCCGATCAAGGATATAGTCTGAGGGTCACCAAAGAGGTAGATAGTGGTTCAGCACTGCTCTCTGGTTGTGGTAGGATGATTCAGTTGCCTGATATCAGCTGTGGAGTTTCATTCACCAGCGATGATAGATTTTTGATACTTTGCTGTCTGAGAGTCCTGTTTGGTGCTTCTTACTAGTGTAAGACATTTCCATTGTGACTGTGATGTTGAGTCCGTCACGTGTGCATGGATCCCTAAGTAATTTCACTCTCATAGCTTGATGTTTGTAAACCAAAATGAAAAAAAAAACATTTGTGTCAGGCTGGTGATTAAACTTAGCAATCAATTTGGAGAACTTGGCATGAGATGGAACACAAGGTTATAATTCACTTTAATTTTATAAAATGCAAGCTGAGAGGCAGGAGAATGGGGTTGAGAGGGAAAAATAGATCAGCCATGATCGAATGGTGGAGCAGACTCGATGGGCTGAATGGCCTTATTCTGCTCCTCATTTTGCTGAATGAAAGTCCTTGAAATGATAAATAATCATTCTCAAGTAGCCAGCATCACATGTACTGGAGTGATTTAACAAGCAGGTTTGCGACCACGTTTTTAAGAGTTTAAAGAAAGGAATAGTTTAAAGATACAGCGATCGAGGAAATAGGTCCTTCGGTCTACCGAGCCCGAGCTGACCAGCGATCCCTGCACATTACCATCACCCTACACACCCTACACACTACACCATACACACATGCTGTGGACAATTTTACATCCATACCAAGCCAATTAACCTACAAACCTGTACGTCTTTGAAGTGTGGGAGGAAACTGACGATCTCTGAGAAAACCCACGCAGGTCTCGGGGAGAACGTACAAACTCCATATAGACAGCAGCCGTAGTCAGGATCGAACCTGGGTCTCTGGCGCTGTTAGGCAGTAGTTCGGTCAGGCAAACGCCTCCGTTGCCATGCGGTGAGAACGGAGAGGTTGAGAAGGAATTTCTTCCCAGAGGTAATTCGGACTGTAAACGCCTATCTCACCAGGGACTAACTCTACTGAACGTTTTTCCTTCCATTATTTATTATGTAAAAGAATATGTGTGTTATGATTGTGTTTATAATTTGTTTGGTTGTTTTGTTGTTTGTCTTTTGCACAAAAGTCCGCGAGCATTGCCACTTTCATTTCACTGCACATCTCGTATGTGGATGTGACAAATAAACTTCACTTGACTTGACTAGTTCTACCATGACACCACTGTGCCTCCCTTTTTTTTTTAGCTGCTCTGCTACTTATGAAACCTCGAAGATAGGCAACTAAAATTTAACAATAGACTTTGTTGTAATATTTGCATCTTCAGAATTATTTTTTTTCAACACAGGATCAAATCTATGAAAAGCAGTTAGCCTCAATAGCAAGAAATGTGCCTTAATTTACAGCAAAAAGATGATTACAGCTTGATATAGATTTTACTCAGCACTTAAAAACTGCCAGTAAAACTAATAGGGAACAGATGAAATTGTTTTCATTTGTATAATAAAGGATTTATGGCTTAAGATTGTAAGTGATGCTATTCCAATAAAAGATGTTTCTTCCTTTCTGAAATTCTCTTTTGCATAACAACTGATGACTATCACATGTTATTTAACATAATTTGTTTTTTAAGAAACGGAACAAACTAATGCATTATTTATTGACCTGGGCATTTTCTGGACTCTAACAGATAAACAGATAAACAATGCTTATGGACAGATCTGGTCCTTAAAGACACATTGAAAACGGCCGTTCACACTATCCCAAACATCAGAAGGAACCTTAAAGAATAAAAAAGGAAGATCTTTTTCAGATTGCAAATCCTTAGCTTTCTGAAATTGGTCCAGCTAACTTCTGGGGTGTGTTAGCATCATAAATATTCAGTGAAAATGCTGTTGATGGCACTTCTACCAAACCCACACACTTCCCACAAGTTCCATCTGCTAATCCTAACGCTACACAAGACATGCCAAGATTCACTCAGAGAGAGTACGTCTTGCTTTTTTTGTTGTTGCATAATACATGCCTTCAACCATTTTATTAAGCATCAAAATAAAGCATTGGTTTCAAAATTAATCCTGCTACTTCTTATTGACAAAAATCAAGCACATAATAATAATAATAATAATAATAATAATAATAATAATAATAATAATAATAATAATAATATATATTTTATTGTCATTGTAAATGCATACAACAAAATTTCAGACACACTGCCCGAGCGGAGCTCCAACGTATCAGATAAATAAATAACATCAATGAAAACAGCAAAAACGGCAAGAAAAACGTTGTCATCAGAATGTGCAATATTTCTAAGTATAGCTTTATAGCAGTACTAAATATTGGCTATGGGGGGTGTGTATTCACTGCAGTGTTCAGAGTGGTGATGGCCTTGGGGTGGAAACTGTTTGTTAATCTTGTGGTGTGGGACTTGATGGACCTGTAACGCTTTCCTGAGGGCAGAAGGACAAACCAGTGATGTGTGGGATGAGATGAGATGAGTCCTTTAGGATGCGTGATGCCTTTCGCAGGCAACGAGAGCTATAGATCTCTTCCAGGGCAGGCAGATGTGTGTTGGTGATCTTCTGGGCTGTGTTGATGACTCTCTGCAGAGCCTTCTTGTCAGCCGCAGAACTGTTGCCATACCACACCAGGATGCCATGTGTCAGGACACTCTCCATGGAGCAACGGTAGAATGACACTAGCATCTGTTGTGGCAAGTTGACTTTCCTGAATGATCGGAGGAAGTAAAGGCGTTGTTGTGCCTTCTTTACCAGGGAGTATGTGTTAGTTGGCCACCTGAGATCTGCTGAGATGTGGGTGCCCAGGAACCTGAAACTGGAGACTCTTTGTCCACTCTTTCTCCGTTTATGTGCAGTGGGGGATGGTCTCCTAAAGTCAATTCTTCCTGAAGTCAATGATGCATAGCAAAAGGATTTGAGTATAGGAACAGGGAGGTTCTACTGCAGTTGTACAGGGTCTTGGTGAGACCACACCTGGAGTATTGCGTACAGTTTTGGTCTCCTAATCTGAGGAAGGACATTCTTGCCATAGTAAGAATTCATACAGAGAAGGTTCACCAGACTGATTCCTGGGATGTCAGGACTTTAATATGAAGAAAGACTGGATAGACTCAGCTTGTACTCGCTAGAATTTAGAAGATTGAGGGGGGATCTTATAGAAACTTACAAAATTCTTAAGGGGTTGGACAGGCTAGACGCACGAAGATTGTTCCCGATGTTGGGGAAGTCCAGGACAAGGGGTCACTGTTTATGGATAAAGGGGAAATCTTTTAGGACTGAGATGAGAAAAACATTTTTTACACAGAGAGTGGTGAATCTCTGGAATTCTCTGCCACAGAATGTAGTTGAGGCCAGTTCATTGGCTATATTTAAGAGGGAGTTAGACGTGGCCCTTGTGGCTAAAGGGATCAGGGGGTATGGAGAGAAGGCAGGGATGGGATACTGAGTTCGATGATCAGCCATGATCATATTGAATGGCGGTGCAGGCTCGAAGGGCCGAATGGCCTACTACTGCACCTATTTTCTATGTTTCTATGTTTCTATGAGCTCTTTTGTTTTCTTGGTATTGAGTGGTAAGTTGTTCTCTGAACATCAGCCTATTAAAACCTGTGTACCCCCTCCCTGTAAGTTGACTCATCGCCCTCAGTGATCGACCCCTCCACTGTCGTGTTGCCTGCAAATCTAATGATGGTGTTCGTGCTGAGGGTCGATATGCAGTCATAGGTATAGAGGGAATAGAGGAGGGGGCTCAGCACACGGCCTTGTGGGGCTCCTGTGCTGATCCTGTGCTAAGAAATAGATCCAGTAGATGCATAGAGTCTCTTGCCCACAGTAGGTGAATCGAGGACCAGATGACACAGGTTTAAGGTGAAGGGGAAAAGCTTTAATAGGAATCTGAGGGGTAACATTTTCACATAAAGGGTGGTGGGTGTATAGAACAAGGTGCCAGAGGAGGTAGTTTAGGCAGGGACTATCCTAACGTTTAAGAAGCAGTTAGGTCTGCACCATCGAGAGCATCCTTACCAACTGCATCACAGTATGGTATGGCAACTGCTCTGTCTCCGACCGGAAGGCATTGCAGAGGGTGGTGAAAATTGCCCAACGCATCACCGGTTCCTCGCTCCCCTCCATTGTGTCTGTCCAAAGCAAGCGCTGTCTGCGGAGGGCGCTCAGCATCGCCAAGGACTGCTCTCACCCCAACCATGGACTGTTTACCCTCCTACCATCCGGGAGGCGCTACAGGTCTCTCCGTTGCCGAATCAGCAGGTCGAGGAACAGCTTCTTTCCGGCGGCTGTCACTCTACTCAACAACGTACCTCGGTGACTGCCAATCACCACCCCCCCCCCCCCCCCCCGGACACTTATTATTATTTATTCAAATCATGTGCTATGTCGCTCTTCCAGGGAGATGCTAACTGCATTTCGTTGTCTCTGTACTGTACACTGACAATGACAATTAAAATTGAATCTGAATCTGAATCTGAATCTGATAGGTGCATGGATAGGACAGGTTTGGAGGAATATGGCTGATACGGAAACTCCAAGCCGCTGAGAATGTTCTTTCGTTCCGACGTCGGAGTTTCGATCGTGACGGCGAGAGGGCCTGTACATTGGCGACTGCGGGGGGCTCGAGGCCCCGACCACGGATGAACAAAGAGGAAGATGACTGGACTTTATTGCCTTCCCTCACAGTGGGGAACGTTGATTCCGCTGTGTGGGGATGGTCATGTTAAACTCTATCGTGTGTTGCATTCTTTATATTTTGTATGGCTGTACGGTAACTCAAATCTCACTGTATCAATTGGTGCAGGTGACAATAAATGTGACTTGGAACTTGAACTTGAACTTGAAAGTGGGACTAGTGTAGCTGGGTCATGGGCAAGTTGGCTGGTGTAGGCAAGTTGGGCCGAAGGGCCTGTTTCCACATTGCATCATTCTATGACTCCATGACATAAGATTTGCCCACTGCCTTTTAATGCTGCTGCTACTGTGTGCAGCCAATTAACTGAATGGGTGGCATGAAGATATCAACTATAACAGCATTCAGTAAGAATTTATACTGCTGCGGATGTCTGAGTTAATCGCATACTAAGTATACTTATCCATTTTAACATCTAAATACCCATAAGTAGTGTTAGCCATACTAAATTCCCCAGAATAGGGCATAAGATTTACACTGGTGACCAGGTCAATCAATGTAGACTGCATTAAAGAGTCCTCAGTGATCATATATTACTCAAGGTAAATTGACTGCTTTGTCTGTAAATATTGTTGAAATTCACATTTCATTCATAGTTCACTTTAGTTTAGTGTGGAGAAACAGCATGTAAACAGGCCCTTCGGCCCATTGAGTCCACGCCGACACGAGGAATCGAATATAGGAGCAAAGAGGTCCTTCTGCAGTTGTACAGAGCCCTAGTGAGACCACACCTGGAGTATTGTGTGCAGTTATGGTCCCCTAATTTGAGGAAGGACATTCTTGCTATTGAGGGAGTGCAGCGTAGGTTTACAAGGTTAATTCCTGGGATGGCGGGACTGTCATATGCCGAGAGAATGGAGCAGCTGGGCTTGTACACTCTGCAGTTTAGAAGGATGAGAGGGGATCTTATTGAGACATATAAGATTGTTAAGGGTTTGGACACACTAGAGGTAGGAAACATGTTCCCGATGTTGGGGGAGTCCAGAACCAGGGGCCACAGTTTAAGAATAAGGAGTAAGCCATTTAGAACGGAGATGAGGAAACACTTTTTCTCACAGAGAGTGGTGAGTCTGTGGAATTCTCTGCCTCGGAGGGCGGTGGAGGCAGGTTCTCTGGATGCTTTCAAGAGGGAACTAGATAGGGCTCTTAAAAATAACGGAGTCAGGGGATATGGGGAGAAGGCAGGAACGGGGTACTGATTGGGGATGATCAGCCATGATGGCCTACTCCTGCACCTATTGTCTATTGCCTATTGAACAATGATCACCCCTACACAATTTCTATCCTGGGACAATTTACAGAAACCAATGTACCTACAAACCTGCAAGTCTTTGGAGTGCGGGAGGAAACCGGAGAGCCAAGAGGAAACCCAGGCAGTCACGGGAAGAACATGCAAACTCCTTACAGACAGCACCCGTAGTCAAGATCGAAGCCGGGTCTCTGGCGCTGTAAGGCAACAACTCTACCGCTAAAGTAGTTGCGTTCACATTGTACACTTTATCAGCAGTCAGGAGATACCATGTTATCCACAGTTGCAAAATCACTTTGAAGTATGCTCATTGCTACAAGGTGGATGCCTGTGGCAGGTATTATTTAGGCAGCAAGATCCCACAAACAGCAATGAGACGTACGACAAGCAAGTCTATATTTTGGTAACCGGAACACGGGGAGGAACTGTGCAGATGCCGATTCTGATAGTGTTGTTTGTGAGTCTTGGCACCAGATGATCAGACAACAGCTGGTAAAGTGCTGGTGAATATTTATCATGGAGGTTTGGGACCCCCAAGTTTCCTGACAGTAATGCAAGAAACAGAGCTGCCCGGATTTCTTAGGAATATTTTGAGATCAACAGAGTGATTCAGGTTGGACACCTACCTGAGTAATTCCAAGCAGGATTGGGAGATTTCGCTGTTGCAATTATCCTGGGTTTACTTGGCCTTGTATTTGCCCCACTGCACAGTAAATATGTTGGAAACTATAAGTACGCATTCCTTGTACACTCTGGGTGCTTTTATTTAAAGAGCACATTTCAAATTATTTCCTGCTGCTGATTATTTCATTTTTTTGACCATTTATTTTCAACTCGATCCCATACTAAGCAGGTATCCAGCAACTGTTGTTTATTAAATTAATTACTGGCACTCTATTAATATACAGTAACTATGGATGCCAAAATACTTTCGTGAAGAAGTCACAGCAGCGGCTGTATTTCCTGAGGTCTCTGCGGAGAGCAAACGTTCACAGCCGCTGCTGCTGTCCTTCTACCGACCGGTGTGCCGTGGAAAGTATCCTCTCCTATGGCATCCTGGTGTGGTTTGCTAGCTGCACTGTGGCTGAGAGGAGGGCGCTGCAGAGAGTTATTAAAACTGCACAGAGCATCACAAACGCTCAACTGCCCTCCCTGGATGACATATACAGGGCCCGATGCTTGCGCTGGGCCACAAACATCAAGCAGGACACATCCCACCCTGCCAACCACCTTTTCACTCTGCTACCCTCTGGGAGGCGATACAGGTCTCTCTGAAGACTAAAAAATAGTTTCTACCCATGTGCGATAAAATAACTTAATTCTAACAAAGAACACTGGGGGAAGCACAATATAATTCGGGGTGCAAGATAATGCACAATATTCTTTTAAAATATTTTTAATACCTATTTATTATTTTCTTTACTGATCTTGTGTATATGTGAGTCAATGGCTGTTGTGTTTTGTTCTTTTTTTTTTTTTAATTGTCTTTTATGTACACCCCGAATGAGTTGCAATGGAATTCCGTTGCACAGATGTTTGTGCAATGACAATAAACATATTATTCTTCTTCTTTAAGTTATTTTGTCTATGCATTTTGAAATTATATTTTCATAATCCTCAAGGTTAGCAAGGCTAGCATTAAGGCGTCATTTATAATATAATATATATACTATATAATATAATAAGTAAGAATGGTATGATTATGGAGGGATTTTACAAAACCAGCTCTTGGTATGGCCACACAGAATCTGTGGATAGATTTCACTTGTTCTTATGAACAAAGATTTCATTGGTGTGTCTGATGTAGCAAAATGGCAGAAGTTAGTGGTTCATGAGAACATCATATTTAGTTTAGTTTAGAGATACAGAGCGGAAACAGGGCCTTCAGCCCACCGAGTCTGCTCCGACCAGCGATACCCGCACACTACCACTATCCTACACTCACTAGGGACAATTTACATTCATACCAAGCCAATTAACCTACAAACCTGTACGTCTTTGGAATGTGGGAGGAAGTGGAAGATCTCGGAGCAAACCCATGTGGTCACGGGGAGAACGTACAGACAGCACCCGCAGTCAGGATCGAACCGGGATCTGTGGCGCGGTAAGGCACCAACTCTACCCCTTGTTAGTAAGAGGAGAAGGAGAAGGCCACTTGGCGCATTGTTCCTGCTCCAACATTCAAGATGATCATGGCTGATGTAATCTTTTTCTCAGTTTTATTTTCTTTCTTGATCCCCATTAGAGCAACGCAAAACATGTGTGTACACAAATAGGATAACAGTACCTTAACTATTGCCCCCATCATGACATAAAGAGATAGGAGGTAAAATTCTGAAAAGCCCAGATAGGGTAGACAAGCAGACCTTTTTCCCCCATTGTGGAAATGTTCAACACTAGAGGGAATAGCCAGAGGGTGAGAGTGGGAAGGTTTAACGGGGATGTGAGGGGTAAGTTTTTTATTACACAGAGAGCGGTGCGGGCTGGGAAAGCACTGCCCAGGGTGGTGGTGGTGGTACATACAATAATGGCATTTAAGAGGCCTTTGGATAGGTACATGGAAATGCAGGGATTCGAGGGGTATGGATGGATCATGTAGAGTTAGATGAGATCAGTTTAACTTGGCATCATACTCAGCACAAACGTTATGGGCCGAAGGGCCTCTTCCTGTCCTGTACTGTTCTATGTCCTGTGTCCTATGTCCCATGTCCTATGTCATATGAAATATTTTGCTAAATACCCATGGGGACATTTCAAGGAATTTCTCTTTTGGCAACAAAACAATGCTGCTCAGGTTTAGTGTGGAGATACAGCATGGAAACAGGCCCTTCGGCACATTGAGTCCACGCTGACCAACGGTCACCCCCACACAAAATTTCTATCTTGGGGGCAATTTACAGAAACCAACTAACCTACAAACCTGGGTAGACAACATTCCGAATCCGACCTCTCTGTCCTGGGCCTCCTCCATGGCCAGAGTGAGCACCACCGGAAATTGGAGGAGCAGCACCTCATATTCCGCTTGGGCAGTCTGCACCCTAGCGGCATAAACATTGAATTCTCCAATTTCCGGTAGCCCTTGCTGTCTCCTGCCCTTCTCAGCTCTCCCTCAGCCCTCGGGCTCTTCCTCTTCCTTTTTCCTTTCTTCTCCCCATCCTCCCCCCCCCCCTTCAGTCTGAAGAAGGGTTTGCCCATTTCCTTCACTCCATAGATGCTGCTGCACCCGCTGAGTTTCTCCAGCACTTTTGTTTACCTTCGATTTTCCAGCATCTGCAGTTCCTTCTTAAACAACCTATAAACCTGCACGTCTTTGGAGTGTGGGAGGAAACCGCAGCACCCAGAGAAATCCCATGTGGTCACGGGAAGAATGTACAAACTCCTTACAGACAGCACCCGCAGCCAAGATCGTAGCTAGGTCTCTAGAATCGGGCAACTCTACTGCTAAAGTTGTTGCATTGACATTGTACACTTTAATAGCATTGTACTATGTTATCCACAGTTGAGAAATCACATTGCTTTAGCAACAGAACAATGCCACTCAGGTTTTGAAAACAGATAAACCTGCAACCTAAACAATACGAACTAATACGAGAGTGTATGGTTTTACCAATAGAGGAGATTTTTCTGAGTTACGATTACCTGTCATTTCCAGGTAATATAGTACATGCTATTAAAGACAATTACCATTGAGCATCAAGCATTTGATGTTCATTATCACTATAATTTCTACGGATGTATGAAGGTATGATTAATGGAGGTGTTGCTGCTTAATAAATTTCAAGTATTTAGTCTTAGTCCATTAATTTTTTGAGGACAAAGTACTTTTCCTCCTCCATCTGTTACAGTGATTTTCAATTAGGACTCTGTGATCCACATAAAAAATTGGCTGAAGTGTGGATTTTTTTCCTAACTGCAGATGTCAATGCACTCACTTTAACATGGAGAATCATTGAGTCATTGTGTAATCTGGCAGGGAAACAGGCCCTTCAGGCCCTGGAGTCAGTGCCAACCATTCTGAAAAAGTGTCCCAGCCTGAAACGTCATCTCTCCATATTCTCCAGAGATGCTGCCTGGGCCGCTGATATTCATACACGTCATGTACCAATCCTATGGTTGATGGATATAATTCAGCCCTCAGCCAAAGCAATATTACTTTGTAGTTTTCATCATAATAATCAATAGAAATCTTAAGGATTAAGATACGGAGTAAAGAGTGATGAAAACCTAAGATATTTATGAACTAGAACTCCTGTAAGATAGCCTGGAAATATAAGGCAGGATCCAGTGTCCGCCTGCCTCGAGCATTCGTAGCTGTAATTTGTACCACATGGAATCATCAACAAGCCCCACAAACCCATGTGTAGGAAGGAACCTCTCCGTGCCATGCGGTGAGAACAGAGAGGTTGAGAAGGAGTTTCTTCCCAGAGGCAATTCGGACTGTAAACGCCTATCTCACCAGGGACTAACTCTACAGAACATTTTTCCTTCCATTATTTTTCCTTCCATTATTTATTATGTAAAAGAATGTGTTATGATTGTGTTTATAATTTGTTTGGTTGTTTTGTTGTTTGTCTTTTGCACAAAAGTCCGCGAGCATTGCCACTTTCATTCCACTGCACATCTCGTATGTGTACGTGACAAATAAACTTGACTTGACTTGACTTGACTTGACTTGACTTGAACTGCAGATGCTGGTTTAAACTGAAGACACAAAAAGCAGGAGTAACTCAAGGGGACAGACAGCATCTCTGGAGAGAAGGAATGGGTGGCATTTCAGGTCGAGACCCTTCTTCAGACTTCAGAGGGAGAGATAGATCAGCCTTGATTGAATGGCGGAGTAGAAGTGATGGGCCGAATGGCCTAATTCAGCTCCTATTCGTTACGACATGGTACAAGTTCCTCAGTGGGGAATGATGACAACTTGCAAAATGTAAAAATCATTATTTTTATGCTTTTCACTGTAAATAACTCCATCTTCAATTGCGTGAACATTACGCAGTGAATGTGTAGTTAATTTTCTTGGTCGCCCTTGCTCTATCATTTTTCTGGAAACCAATCACAAGCAAACCCAATATTCCGTGAACAGCCAATATTATTGCAGCACATTTTGCAGCCAAATAATTGTGACTATTTGTGTTTTCAAACAACTTCATTTACATCTCACAGCATTCTCGGTACTGCATTGCATAACATACATTATGTTATTTTGGCGCACATTAATCATTGTGAACTGTTGTAATATAATTGTGTTTACTTCACTGCTGTGGTGCAAAATTCATATAAGTTAATATCCCTTTTCAATGTAAATCTACTGTTACATATATCAAGCAGCTCGTTCGGTTCTTCATAAGTTTGTACGTCCCAGGAGCAGAATTAGGCCATGTGGCCCATCAAGTCTACTCTGCCATTTTTTCATGGCTGACCTTTCTTTGCCTCTCACCCCCATTCTCCTGCCTTTGCCCCAGAACCCCTGACACTCGTACTAATCAAGAATCTGTAAATCCTCGCCTTGAAAATATACATTGACATGTCTGTGACAATGAATACAGCCGTCTGTGGCAATGAATTCCACAGATTCACCACCCTCTGACCAAAGGAATTCCTTCTCTTCACCTTTCTAAAGGTACTTCCCTCTATTCTGAGGCTCCTTCTTCCTTCTAAACTCCAGTGAGTACAGGCCTTGTCAACTTGTCAACTTGTCAGTCAAAATTAAATTAGGATGAAGCTAGTCAGACCATCTACCATCACCTTGGTCCCTGAATCAGAAATGGTAAAGGAACATCCAGTCCGGTTGATCCTGTGAAATACTCCCAAGGAGTATATGGGTAGCTCTGCCCAAAGTCGTGGTCTTGGAAACTTACCAGGATTTACAATGGTTCTGACTGTTGAGAGCATCGAGGATACACTGCGAGTTATCGACAGGTACAGATGACACCTTACTGTTATCACAGTTGGCAGTGAAGAAAGATATCAACACAGGTTGGGGGGGCTTGTAGATCTAGAAATGAAATGCCACCTTGTTAAGTTTCAACCCGACAAGGAGACTAGATGGAAAAAGCAGTGAACAAATGTCAAAGATGAGTGATGCCACATGCAATAGATCAAACCACAGCTCTGCAGTCCTGTGACATCCAACACTGAATGAAAGGGCCAATGGATAGTAGAATCTGCAGAAGTAGATCATGCTCTAGTGCTGCCAAAACCAAGGGCCAAGCAACTGTAACTGTGTGTAGGGGGCGCTGCACTGGCGGCAGCCTGTCGGCAGCGTGTCTGTTTTTTTTCAACTTTTTAAATTTTTTTAGTATGTTTAAAAGTCTGTTTTTAATGTTTATTTGCGTGTTATGTGTGGGGGGTGGTGTGGGGGGGTGAGGGGGAAACCGTTTTGGCCGCCTCCTCCATGGAGAGGCGACTTTTTTCCAGGTCTCCTCCCCCGTGGCCTAACATCGAGGATCGGGCGGCCTTTCCCGGAGACGTGCCCGGAGCTTCAGCGGCGGGCGCAGCGTGGACTCTCGGCGCGGAGCGGGTGAGACCTCGCTGGGGCTTCGTTACGCTGGCCCGCGGCAGCCGGCAGCCTGAAGCAGCGGTCTGCAGAACTCCAGCTGGTGCGGCGTCTACAGCCCGGGATCCCTCGTGGAGGACCCGGGGGGAAGAAGAAGCTTCCACCGCCGGCCCGCGGCCGTCTTCTACCGCGGGCGCGGTATGGACTTACCATCTCCCCTGGAGGGGAGCTTCGACCGCCGGCCCTGCAGACTGCGGTGCTTCCAGCTGCGGCACAGCAGGTACTTTAAAATTTTGACTGCCGGCCTGCGGCCTACACCAGCCTGAAGCCGCGGTCTCTGGTTGGGAAGAGCCGATCCTGGACTCACCTTGACTTTGACTTTGTCCCTTACCATCTGGACGCCCGCAGCAACGGCTGTGGAGGGTGGAGGTCCCGACCACGGGGGAAAATGGAGGAGGACTGGCCAAGTTCTGTGCCTTCCACCACAGTGATGAATGCTGTGGTGGATGTTTGTGTAAAATCTTTATTGTGGTTGTGTGTTCTTTATTATTGTACCGCTGCTGGCAACCCAAAATTCCACCGACCCTGGTTGTGTGGCAATTAAATTATATCAAATTATATCAATCAAACATGTTCAACATGCGGTGAGTGGATTTATTTTATATGTTTATAGTCTGTCCTTTAGCTTCTCTGCCAAACCTTCCTTTGGTCAACCCGGACCAACAGTCAACCGCAGACCAGTTCTATTCCACACATTAGAAACATCTTGCGGAAGTCAATTAACCTAGAAACCTGCACGCCTTCGGAGTGTGGGGAAAAAAACAGAGCACTCAGACGGAGGAAATCCACGCAGTCACAGGAAGAACGTACAAAATGTGTTCTTGGACCGACCTGAGCCTTTGGTGCTGTAAGGCAGGAACTCTATCGCTACCCACTGCGCCAACATGATCGGAAAATTTAGTTATTGCATTTTGTGTTCCTAAAATATGCCATATGAAGAACATTGGTAGAGATATACTTGCACTTAAGCAGTTGGGCAGGTCTACTCCCACTTAAGCATTTGGGTAGTAGACGATATACTTCCACTTAAGCATTTGCCGAAGATAGACACAAAACACTGGTGTAATTCAGCGGGACAGGCAGCATCTGTGGAGAGAAGGAATGGGTGACATTTTGGGTTGAGACCCTTCTTCAGACTGGTTAAGGATAAGGGAAATGAGAGAGAGAGAGATGGAGAGAGAGAGACGATGATGGAGAGATAAAGAACAATGAATGAAAGACATGCAAAAAAGTAACAATGGTAAAGGAAACAGGCCATTGTCAGCTGTTTGTTGGGTGAAAACGAGAAGCTGGTGTGACTTGGGTGAGGGAGGGATAGAGAGAAAGGGAATGCCGGGGCTACCTGGAGTCAGGGAAATCAATACATACCATTGGGCTGTAAGCTGCCCAAGCAAAATATCAGGTACTGCACTGTACTGTGAAGTGTTATTCTAGAATTGTTCACCAGAGGGCAGCAACATGTTGAACAATCCATGCTGCTGACTTTCTCAATTCCAAAACAAATTGAGATATATTAGATTATTCAGCAGGATTAATTTAGAGATACAGCACGAAACAGGCCCTTCGGCCCACCGTGTCCAAACCTGTACTTCTTTGGCGTGTGGGAGGAAATCGAAGATCTCTGAGAAAGCCCACGCGCTCACAGGGAGAACGTACAAACTCTAGTCTAGTATAATGTTCCATATAGCAAAGAAATTCCTTAGTAAAGACAAGTTATTGAATTCCACCAGGTTCGATGTCAAGGTGAAAGAATCTGTGTACTAGAAGTACATTAACCAATCATCCAGTATATCATAGACCGACAAATAGAAATACAGTAGTATCGATATTAGACATTGTCAGGAAAATTTTAGTCCTAATATTTCAGATGAAATAAAACAAAAATACAAATGCACTAACAAGGAACTGCAGGTGCTGGTTTACACAATACGACACAAAGTGCTGGAGTAATCTTCAGAGATGTGCGATTTATTTGCATCCATTTGAACTTCATCCTTAAAAATAGCAAAATCTGACGATTTCAAAATCTGCAACCAAAAATGCACAATTGTCGCAACATTCAATGGACTTTTCAAGACTGCTTTGTCCGCATTGATCAACTAATTCACTTGTTTGGTCAGGTAATGATAAATAAATAAAAATAGATTTTATTTGTTCTCCGTGCATTTGGAGCTGAGCCTGAAAGTTGTTGTTTTCTGAAGTAAATTCCTTTTACAGCACAATGTATCATTCCTCCTCTCACAGCTTGTCTCACACTCTGTATCACACCCTCCATGCTACATTATAGCACCTCTTTGCTCCAGCTGCAGGAATCTGACACCTAAGTAAAATGTGAGAAAGGCAATGTTCTTATTTTCATCCTTTGGGGCATGCTGGGTGCAGACTTGGCTTTTCTGTAAACTGTAACATCCATGTTCAGGAATAGCTACTTCCATACAGCCGTCATGTGGAATATTAAAAACTACGACACAGAAACATAGAAAATAAGTGCAGGCGTAGGCCATTCGGCCCTTTGTGCCAGCACCGCCATTCAATATAATCATGTCTGATCATCCAAATTCAGTAACCCATTCCTGCTTTCTCCCCATATCTCTTGATTCCGTTACCTCTGAGAGCTATATCTAACTTTCTCTTGCATTGGCATCCACTGCCTCTGTGGCAGAGAATTCCACAGATTCACAACTCTCTGGATTAAATGTTTTTCCTCATCTCAGTCCTAAATGGCCTACCCCATATTCTTAAACTGTGACTCCCTGGTTCTGGACTCCCCCAACATCGGGAACCTTTTTCCTGCATCTAGCCTGTCCGATCCCTTAAGAATTTTATACGTTTCTATCTTCTTCTTTCGAGTCCATCTTGTTACAAATGATGACCTCGCTGTCATCGTCTGTCCTGAATAGGACGCAAGCTTCCAGCAACAATCAGTGCGCCATCACTTGTCGCATAGATGACGATGGTAGCGGAATTAGCTCAGGATACTTCCAGTTTCCTGCCCCGCCACGTGGAAGTTTCTGCTATGGGGCTTTATGTTTCTATAACATTCCCTCTCATCCTTATATATAATCTCTATATAAGCTCAGAACTATATGTACTTGAGGGTATAGGTTTTGTCTTTATGCACTATTATTGTTTGTATTTTCATATATAAACATATATGTCTGAAGAAGGGTTTCGGCCCGAAACGTTGCCTATTTCCTTCGGTCCATAGATGCTGCTGCACCCGCTGAGTTTCTCCATCTTTTTTGTGTACCTATATATATATACATATATATGTGCTGCTGCTGCGTAAGAATTTAATTGTTGTGCCTGGGACATGTGACAATAAAACACTCTTGAGTCTTGCCTCCTTATCTATCATTGAAGTACACGACAAACAGTGGTGTTTTTGATTATGAGGAAAATTGGCTTAGGTTACAGAATAACATTCATCAGTTAGTAAGTGAAGCATTGGCAGATGGAATGTAATCTCGATATTGTGGGATGATGCATTTTCGGGAAGTTTAATAGGGGTAAGGCATACACCATTAAGTATAGGGCCCGAGGGAGTATTAAGGAATGGAGAGGCCTCAGTGTCCATATTCCTAAAGGGGACAGCACTGGTTGATAGGGCGACAAAGAAGACATACAGGTCATTGGTGACCATTCTTGCTTTACAATTGGGGCGGCATGATGGCACAGCGGTAGAGCTACTGCCTTACAGCACCAGGGACCCGGGTTCAATCCTGACTACGGGTGCTTGCCCGTACAGAGTTTGTACATTGTGACCTGCGTGGGATTTCTCCGACATCCTTGGTTTCCCCCCACACTCCAAAGACGTACAGGTTTGTAGGTTAATTCACGGTGTATTTGCAAAATTGTCCCTTGTGTGTTAATGTGTTTTTGTTTTTATGTTTTAATGTTAAACTTCTTCTTTAATGTTATGTTTGTATTTATATGTGTGCTGCAAGGGCATCTGAATTTCTCCTGAAATGGGGATTAATAAAGTATTTATTATTAGTATTATTATTTTATTATTATTATAGAAACATAGAAAATAGGTGCAGGAGTAGACCATTCGGCCCTTCGAGCCTGCACTGATCATCCAACTCAGTATCCTGTACCTGCCTTCTCTCCATACCCCCTGATCCCTTTAGCCACAAGGGCCACATCTAACTCCATCTTAAATATAGCCAATGAACTGTGGCCTCAACTACATTCTGTGACAGAGAGTTCCACAGATTCACCACTCTCTGTGTAAACATTTTTTTTCTCATCTCGGTCCTAAAAGACCACCCTCCTATCCTTAAACTGTGACCCCTTGTTCTGGACATCCCCAACATCGGGAACAATCTTCCTGCATCTAGCCTGTCCAACCCCTTAAGAATTTTGTAAGTTTCTATAAGTGCGGGTCTATTATGTGCGGGGATCGCTGGTCGGTGCAGGCTTGGTGGACCGAAGGGCCTCTTTCTGTGTCTCTAAACTAAACTAAATTGGACACATTGTTTTACCCAATTTCTCCCACAACCCTCGAGTTCAAATCTATTGCTTATCGTCTAGAGCACCAGTAGGGGGCAGGCTTGCTCTTTCAGAAAACAACCTTCCACCAGTCAACGTGATCCATTTTACCACGGTTTTTGCTCTAAAAATGATACCAAGTGTTTCAGCATTTGATGGCAATAAACCAGAGCATTAAATAGCTTCCTGTTTCTCATCCTGTTACCCCAGAAAACCAGAACAAAGATTCACATTTTATTTGCACTGACAGATCTTAATCCTGGATCCTTTCTTTCCAAATTTGGCAACTCCCCAGGTTTAAAGATCAACAAGAAAGATGTTATTACCCCAGATGAAAAAGGATACTGCAGTTCTACAACTGGAACTCTGCTACTGAGTCTGAGACGAGCATCTCTCTAACCACATCATTTTTAAATAGGGGAGCTATCAAGTTGCTTAGATGCCAGAATGTATACCCATCATGAGGAAACAAGTATCAACAAAAAAACGTCTCAATGATTCAATGATACTTTATTGTCACATGTAGCTAGTTACAATGAAATGCTTTGTTTTGCGTAATACCCGGTAAAATCATATAACATACCTCACCTAGGCAGGACACAAGTGTCACCACATACTGGTGCTGACAAAGTTGTAAAGTGTAATAGTGCACTGAGCAAGGTTCACTATTTACTGCCCCAGCAACACTACCGCTGTGCCACTGTCTGCTCCTTGAGCACTTTGCAAACTAATTTTAAGGAGTTGACTCCTCTGCACTTATACCAAGGCAAGGATTCCGTTTCCCTCAGCAGTCAGGTCAGTCTTGGCTTTGGATTTATTTTAGGTTGGTGCAGGGCCAAAAATGATCTGCACCATATCTGTTCTAACTCATGGGGACAGAGGGGACTTGCTGAGTCTGTGATGTATGTGCTGCTTGCATTTACTTCTGGTGGTGCTGGTGCCAGCAGCCTCCACCTTCAGCCCGGTATCTTTTTGTTTTTTTTTGTTTTTTTAGTTATGTTAAAGTGTGTTTTTTATGTTTTTTTTAATGTCTTTATGTGGGGGAAGAGGGCACGGTGCGGGGGATACCGTCCTTCAGTCACTTCCTGGAGAGGACGCGACTATTATTCGAGTCGCGTCCTCACCCCCCCCATAGCGGCCTACCTACCTGGATTGGCGCGGCCTTTCCTGCCGGGATCGACCGGAGCTCCAGCAGCGGCGGGACAGCGCTGGAACATCGCGGGGCTGGCGATGCCTTACCGGGGGTCGCCGTCTGGAGCCCGGAGTGCTGGACCTGCTGCACCGACATCATGGAGCTGCGTTTTGCGGAGCTCCCAACGCGGGCGGCGCTGATCAATAACGCGGGGTCCTGTGACTCTGCCCGGCTTGGCCTGCGGACTCAGGAGCTGCGGACTCCGGCTGCGGGAGGCGGCTGATCAGGAGGTCCGGGCCGCTGAGGAGGAGGATGTTCACCGTCGGGGTTCGGCGTCGGCGTTCCACCAGCCCGGCGTGAGGGCCTGAACATCGGGCCACCCGGGGTGGCAACTGCGGGTGCTCGGAAGGCCCAGACCACGGATGAACATCTGGGAAGATCGGAGGGGAGGCTGGCTGGACTATGGTGCCTTCCTCACCTTGGTGCCACTGTGTTGTGTTGTGTCGTGGACTTTCTGTGTTTGTGCTTTTCTTTTATTTAATTCAATTTTATTTTTAATATGTTTTATTATTTATTATTTATTTATATTTATGATACTGCCCGTAAGGAAAATTCATTTCGTTGTCTCTAATTGAGACAATGACAATACATTTGAATACAATACAATACAATACAATTTACCTTATTTCAGTGAGGGTTAGGATTCTGTCATGGAAATAAAGTGGTGATGTCCTGGCTTCTCGATGCCCCTAAAGCAAAGGGCTGAATGGTCCAACCTGTGCGGCAGGTGTTACTCAGCCATGATTGTGGTTGGAAGGTGGCTAGATTGGCAGAATGAGGTTACTCAACCACCAGCCTTGTTGCTGATGAATCCAGTTCCTAGTCATTGTTTCCAGACCATGACTGCTGCAGCTGGTGAATCACTAGGCAGCCCACCCATTCATAGCGACCCAGGTTCAGCCTGAATATCTCTGTACACGTGAACTGTTCAAGTGAGTTTATTGTCATGTGTCCCTGATAGGACAATTAAATCCTTGCTTTGCTTCAGCACAACAGAACATGGTAGGCATTGACTACGAAACAGATCAGTGTATCCATATACCATTATATAAATATATACACACATGAATAAATAAACTGATAAAGTGCAAATAACAGATAATGGGCTATTAATGTTCAGAGTTTTGTCCGAGCCAGGTTTAATAGCCTGATGGCTGTGGGGAAGTAGCTATTCCTGAACCTGGTTGTTGCAGTCTTCAGGCTCCTGTACCTTCTACCTGAAGGTAGCAGGGAGATGAGTGTGTGGCCAGGATGGTGTGGGTCCTTGATGATACTGCCAGCCTTTTTGAGGCAGTGACTGTGATAGATCCCCTCGATGGAAGGGAGGGGGTAACTGCTGAGTTACCACAGTCTCTCTGAGTGAAACCCAAGGATGCAATGGGATCTTTGGGTTAATCTGTGACCTTCACATGGGAGGGTTAGGAATCCAAAATGAGGAGGTTTCAGAATGGAATAGGTTCAACTATATGTTGAGTACGTCTTAAAAATATTTCATGTATTCTACCCTTATTCAGGACATTGCTCAAATCAGATGGAATTCAAATTTAACCAGATTTAGTTTATTTTAGAGATACTGCATGGAAACAGGCCTTTCGGCCCACCGAGTCCATGTTGACCAGCATTCTCTGCATGCTACCACTATCCTACACACACACTAGGGACAATTTACAATCTTACCGAGCCAATTGGCCTACAAACCTGCACGTCTTTGGAGTGTGGGAGGAAACCGGGGCACCCGGAGAAAACCCACACAGGTCACAGGGAGAACATACAAGCTCCATAGAGACAGCACCCGTAGTCAGGATCAAACCCAAGTCTCTGGTGCTGTACAGCAGCAACTCAACCACTGCAACACTGTGCAGGCAATTATATTCCACTCATGATGCTACGACACGTTTTACAATCCAGTCGACTATTTGTACCAATGTAAACAAACACCGCACAGTGGCGCAGCGGTAGAGTTGCTGCCTTACTGCGCTTGCAGCACCGGAGACCTGGGTTCATTCCTGACTACGGATGCTGTTTGTACGTGGTTTGTACGTTCTCCCCGTGACTTGCGTGGGTTTTCTCCAAGATCTTCGGTTTCCTCCCACACTCCAAAGACGTACAGGTAAGTAGCTACTGTAAATTGGCTTTTTGTCCCTAGTGCGTATGTAGGATAGTGCTCATGTGCGGGGATCGCTGGTCGGCGCGGACCCGGTGGGCCGAAGGCCCTGTTTCCGCGCTGTTTTTTCAAACTAATAAACTAAACTAAATGCAGTCTATAATGGCAAATTTCCGACTCTTCCACTGTCCAACTTTCTGTTGCCAATACTACACAGGAAAGTAGGAGAGATCTTACGCAGACCAAATAGAACCGCTTTTCCAGTTGTAATTAGTTCTTTATTGAAGTAGTTGTACAAACAAAGAGATGAACGTACCAGGCTTTCCTTGGGGCGGGGACAAGAAAGGAAAAAGGAGGAGGAGCCCGAAGGCTGGGGGATGGGAGGAGACCGCACTAACAAGAATTCGATAGATAGACTCCCCAAACGGAATGTGCTGTTCTCCACGGTGCTGGTCTGGTGAAAACTGCTGAGCCACAGGTCTCGGAGGTGTTACACCTCCTGTGCCTGGTCTAGAGCCGGACGCAATAGATGAGGTTCACTGTCCACTAGGCCCTTATTATACAATATAGATACGTCTCCTCTGTGCATCTCAATGACCGCCCCCATCTAGTGGCCAAGAAAATAATACTACAAGATATATCTAGACAAAATAATATAATATGCCAACAGTAGCTAACCTAAACATAAATGGTTACAACACAGTCATTACCTAAAAGTAAATTCCTATAAAGTCTAGTGGTGGTCATCTTTTAAAAGTGCTTAGTTCCACATCACAACACCTATGAGGTATTTTTTTAAAGCACCATTTTATTGAAATAGGCAGAATTAACATCTGATGAATGGTTTGTTCATGCTGTTAAATTAATTTTAGGCAATACTAGACTGTGAGACCCGTTGGGTCCCAGCTCCACACGGGAGGGCTGGTCCCCCAATGCAATATTCCATCTCTCCACCAATTCCAATATTGGTGGCCAGCGGGGGGGGGGGGGTACTGCTTTCTGGAGCGCTAGTATAAGTGTTGTGGGCTGAAGAGACTGGTTTCCAGAGGGCTAGTATGGACATTGTAGGCCGAATAGATTTGTGGGCTGTCGGCTCAGTCACTCAAGCCTGGTGTGTTGGCAGCTCACTCACTCACGGCTGGTGGACTGGCAGTTGACACATGGCTGAAATTCCTTGAAATTCTATTTCAAGCAGGGTGCAAGGCCACCAAACACAAGTGCAGTTTCCTACCATTTCAAGCAGGATGCAAGGCCACCAAAGACAGAGAGTCATGATCTCTCCCTCCCCCATCTTGCAGAGACTGAGCCACGCCCACACTTCTGGTTTTATAGTCCCTCCCCCCTCCCACCAGAAAGGGCTTGGCCTTCATGGCGTGATTGACAGGAGAGGGAATCTCAACATTTTTAAAACACTAATAAGTCTTTTACTTTTCATCGATTGGAAAAATGCTCTTGTCCTGCGCAGCAGAGGAGGACTCTGAGTAAGATGGACAAAAATCACAGCTGTGAGTGGTAACGTTTTTTTCTAAAATCAATATGCAGTGCAAACAGGAAGTGGTCAAGATTTGAGTTTTAATTATATAGATTAGGCAACACCCCTTTTTAATAAGGGGAAGGCAACACCACTTTTGCATTTTCAAACCACATTTTCAAACTACATTTTCAAGCTACATTTTCGAACTACATTAAGGACACTCACAGGTCAGTAAAACCACTCACAGTTTAGTAGACATGTGTTCAGTGTTATTCACATCTCAGATTGAGCGTTTTGACCACTCGCTCCCCCATCTTGCAGAGACTGAGGCAGTCCACACTTCTGGGTTTAATAGTCCCTACCCCCTCCCACCAGAAGGGGCATGGCCTTCATGGCATGATTGACAGGAGAGAGAATCTCAACATTTTTTAAACATTAATAAGCCTTTTATTTTTCATCGATGGGAAAAATCATCTTGCCCTGCGCAGCCGAGGGTGACTCTGAGTAAGATGGCCAAAAATCACAGCCGTAAGTGGTAGCATTTTTTCTAAAATCAATATGCAGTGCAAACAGGAAGTGGTCAAGATTTGAGTTTTTATTATATAGATGTCACTCAGCTACTTCAACATCATAGCTGTGAATTGCTTTAACTGTGGGAAGGAACTGCAGGCCCTGGTTTATATCGAAGATAGACACAAAATGCTGGATTAACTCAGCAGAACAGGCAGCATCTCTGGAGAGAAGGAATGGGTGATGTTTTGGATCGACCTTAAACGTCACCCATTCCTTCCCTCCAGAGAAGCTGCCTTTCCCGCTGAGTTGCTCCAGCATTTTGTGTCTATCTTCGACTGATAGAACACCATGCTTACAATGTCATTGAAAACAATGCGTCATATCCCATTAGTGTTCTACTGAAGAATCTCCCACAATCCATGGCTATTATGTTAATCATGAACTAAAACCTCACTTCAAGTAACTCCATCTTAAAACCTATAATAATTAGTTGTATTTTGCAATTGCAATTGCAATAATTTCCAGGTTGGCACAGTAGCACAGCGGTAGAGTTGCTGCCTTACAGCGCCAGAGACCCAGGTTCGATCCTGACTCTCGGTGCTATCTGTACGGAGTTTGTACATTCTCCCCATGACTGTGTGAGTTTTCTCCGGTTTCCTCCCACACTCCAAAGCCGTACGGGTTTGTAGGTGAATCAGCTTGGTGTACAATACAATACAATTTATTTGTTGTCATTTGAACCTCATTGAGGTTCAAACGAAATTTGGTTTCTGCAGTCATACAAACAAGTAGAAGAACCAAGACACAACATAATTTACACAAACATCCATCACAGCGAATCTCCTCCTCGCTGTGATGGAAGGCAAAGACTTATCTCTCCCCTGCACTCCCCATTCTCCTCCTGATGTCAGAGTCAAAGCCCCCGGCGGGCGATGGTAAATAAGTCCCGCGGCCATTAAAGCCGCGCCAGGCGATGCAAGGCCACGTTCCGGGTCTTGATGTTGGAGCCCCCCACGGCAGGCGCTAGCAAGTCCCGTGGCAATTTGAAGCCGCGCCGGGCAATGTAAGGCCCCGCTCCAGGTCATCTTCAACCCCGCAACTCGGGCGGGAGAAGTCGCCGTTGCGGAAGTCCCGAAAAGCGGTCTCCCGCCTGGGACCCGCGGGCTCCCGGTGTCACCCTCCACCAGACCTGTGGCTGGAGCCTCTGAATCTCCAGGGTCGGTCCGCAGCAGCGCGCCACCACAGCTCCTCCCGCTCCGAACTCGGCCAGCTCCGCGATGGTGGGTAAGTCCGCAGCTCCGCGACTGGAGCCCCCAGGTCGTTCCGGTTGGAGGCCGCTCCACGGTGCTAGTCCCCAACGACAACGGAGACCCGACAGGGAAAAGGTCAGGTCCTCCGTACAGGGAAAAGATTTTAAAAGTTTCCCCATCCCCCGCCCCCCACACACATACCCCATTAAAAAACCCACTATAAACTACATTCAAACGAGACGTATCATTGTAAATTGTCGCTAGTGTGAGTAGGATAGCGTTAGTGTGCGGGGATCGCTGGTCGGCGCGGACCCGGTGGGCCGAAGGGCCTGTTTCCGCGTTGTATCTCAAAAATAACGTAATGTTCTAGTATAGAATCTCTTTTCCTATACTAAAAAATACAATTAAAATGCTTAAGTAAAACCAAAAGGATTTTTATATCCTCTATGTTCTCTTCCCATCATAGAGAGGACAAGGAATGTGAAAAGGAAGACAGATGTATATATTGCATTGGGGGAGCATCATGGAGTTGGAGGGAAGGAGGAATCACAGTGGGGGAAGTCTGAAGAAGGGTCTCGATCCAAAACATCACCCATTCCTTCCTTCCAGAGATTCTGCTGTCCCGCTGAGTTACTCCAGCATTTTGTGTCTGCCTGTATATATTGCAGCTGCACGATAATAAAGTGACTACTGGCTAGACTCTGCAACTGGATTATATCACTATTTTATTTTGCTTAGTAAATTACATTGTTAAATAACCCTATATATAATTAATCCCAAGAGAAATATTTTAGATCCAGTTAAAAATCCTGACCTGAAATGCCACCTATCCATGTTCTCCAAAATGTTCTCCAGAGATACTGCCTGATCCACTAAATTACTCCAGCAATTTGTGTCTTTTTTTTTGCAAGACAGTATCTACAGTTCCTTTTAGTTTAAAGTCATAAGGAATAGGAGTAAAATTAGGCCATTCGGCCCATCATGACTACTCCGCCATTCAATCATGGCTGATCTATCTCTCCATCCTAACCCAATTCTCCTGCCTTCTCCCCATAACCTCTGACACCTGCACTAATCGAAGTTTAGTTTGAAGACATTGCATGGGAAGTCCCTTCGGCCCACCAATACTATGCCGGCCATCGATCGCCCGTTCCCGCTAGTTCTATGCTATCCCACTTTCGCTTCCACGTCCTGCACACTAGGGGCAATTAATCATCAAACCTGCACGTCTTTGGGATGTGGTAGGAAACTGGAGCGCCGGGAAGAAATTGACAAGGTCACAGGGAGAATGTGCAAACTCTACACAAGTAGCACCCAAGGTCAGGATCGAACCCCAGTCTCTGGGGCATCAGTTCTACCAGCTGTGCCACTTTGCACCCACATTCCACGTGTCTCTTCTGTCCAGAACAACGTTTTGTGTATATATAACCCTACCACTGAATATTAAAAAAATTAATAAGATAAAGGGGAGGTCATTTAAGACTGAGGTGAGAAAAAAAAAATTTCACCCAGAGAGTTGTGAATTTGTGGAATTCCCTGCCACAGTGGAGGCCAAGTCACTGGATGGATTTAGGAGGGAGTTAGATAGAGCTCGAGAGGCTAGTGGAGTCAAGGGATATGGGGAGAAGGCAGGTACGGGTTACTGATAGGGGACGATCAGCCATGATCACAATGAAGGGCGGGGCTGGCTCAAAGGGCCGAATGACCTCCTCCTGCACCTATGTTCTATGTCTCTATGATAGTCACAAAGCTTTGAACCCAACATACAAAATGGGTTCAAGTGCACAATGTTCTATAAACTCTTATTCTTGAGAGCAATACATTCTTGACATGTTGCCAGGACTAGAGGGTGTGAACTATAGGGAGAGGTTGAGTTGGCTGGGACTATTCCTTGCAGTGCAGGAGGACGAGTGGTGATCTTATACAGGTGTATAAAATCATGAGAGGAATAGACCAGGTAGATGCATAGGGTCTCTTGCCCAGAGTAGGTGAGTCGAGGACGACAAAAGGTGTATGGAACAAGCTGAGGCTGGACTATCCCAACGTTTAAGAAACAGTTAGACAGGTACATGGATATGACAGGTTTGGAGGGATATGGACCAAACGCGGGCAGGTGAAACCAGTGTAGCTGGGAACATGTTGGCCGATATGGGCAAGTTGGGCCAAAGGGCCTGTTTCCACATCTTATAACTCTATGACTCTATGAATGACTTTGCTGTTGCAACAGAACATCAGCACTGAAAGGACACTATGAAGAGTTTAAGAAGGAACTGCAGATGCTGGAAAATCGAAGATACACAAAAATGCTGGAGAAACTCAGCGGGTGCAGCAGCATCTACGGAGCGAAGGAGATAGGCAACGTTTCGGGCCAAAACCCTTCTTCAGACTGATAGGGGTCGGGGGGAAACGGGGAGAAGAAAGGAAAAAGGAGGAGGAGGAGCCCGAGGGCTGAGGGAGAGATAGGAAGGGGAGGAGACAGCAAGGGTAAACAGAATTGGGAGAATTCAATGTTCATGCCACCGGGATGCAGACTCCCCAATCAGTCTGAAGAAGGGTTTCGGCTGAGTTTCCCCAGCATTTTTGTGGAAACTATGAAGAGTTTAGTTAACCTGAATATTCTATTTGATGATCAAAATTTCAACTTTATAAGTCCATCCAATTTATATATCATTAGTTCTTTTTTTTACTATATTTAATCATGTCAAAATTTGAAGCTGATTTAAAAAGTATCACATTTAAAAGTAATGGCATTGCAATATATCACCTCATTAAAGCATGACATCATTCTTTTAATATATATAACTTTAATGTACTTTTACTGTTACCATAGAACAAGTGAAATGTTTAAACCTTATTAACGCCTGTAATTTATGGTATTGGTATGTGGAACACAGTTCACATCAGCTAAACAGCTGGGTTATGTTTGTATAAATGACACCTAATGAAGCACAGAAACATGTATACATACATGTTGCACTTGCTAACAATCTTAAAGGATTTCCTGCAGTTTGCTGAGTAGGTTAGTTTATTGCAAAGTGTTTGTAAATGACTGAGGAATCTGGTACAGGTGGCTACTGATGTGTTGAGTTGATTCATAATCTTCTCCGCTGTGCAGCACCTGTAAAATCACTTTCCTCGATTTCTAATTATATACATTAGAACACGGGTTAGAACAGTCCCATCAATCATGAGAAGGCACATTTTACCTTCTGTACATTTTGTAACAATGTTGATTAAAACAGAGAGAGAATCCAGTCAGGTATTGTTCGAAAGAAGCTGACTAAACACGTTTAGTCATGACACACTTTTTTAAATGAGCTGTTGCGAGACGTAATATGACAGCCCCTCCCTGCCTGTTTAGTTCAATCCACATTTAGTCATGCATTAACGCAAACACCACACTGTCCATGCTTCACTCACCTCACGCCACAGAGATAATCTCAACCTGCATCACATTCTCTCACCAAAAATGTATTCAATCCAAAAAAATATACATCCAATTTCCTGATTGTGAGCACTAGATCCCGAAAAAGCGCTTTTATTTTGTGCAAACATCGGCTTCATGTCGCAGCTTACCTACATAGATAAAGCTTACTTCCATTTGAGGGTAGTTGATCTGGCATTTTATATGGCAAGCAAAGCAGAATGCAGACCAGTAAAGCAGAACCTTGTAGTATTTAAGTTTATGAGCAGAATTAGTCCATGTGGCCCATCATGTCCACTCTACAGTAGTTCTGTTCAGTATTTTAAAATGAATGACCTCTGATGTAGATGGTCAAACTGCATTGAAATCCATATTTTTTGCTTATCATGGGATTATTCAGTAATGTATTCCTAATAGCATTAGATAATGGATGTCTTAGCACGATACAGAAATACAGCTGCAGATCAAAAACATGTATGCACGCTTACACGTCTTAAGAAGTGAGCTCGGTATTCCGACTGCACATGCCCAGGTCGTAGATCACTAGCTATAAAGTCTCGCAATGGTGGTGCTGTATTGTGTGCAGGCTTGCGTTTCGTCTGGGGTTGGGGTTGGGGTTGGGGTTGGGGTTGGGGTTAGGGTTGGGGTTGGGGTTGGGGTTAGGGTTGGGGTTGGGGTTTGGGGTCGGGGTTGGCTCTCCATCGCTGCGGGTGTTCTTGAGCTGCTGCTGGGCTGTCCCCGTCCCTATCCGGAGGTGTCCGGGGCGGCCCTGGGCTGGCTCTGCCTGTCCTGCCGTGTTGGCCGGCAGCCCTCCACCTCCACCCCCCTCACCTCAGTCTGACACCGAGATCCTGCTGAAGGTGGGCAGCCAGCTGGGGTGGCACTGTACCGTAGGGGCAGAAGCCGGTGGTGTGCAAGGTACGTCTTGTACTTGGGGTGGCAGCTGTGGGAGCGCAGCTCGGGCAGGGCCGTGGGCGAACTGGCACTTGTCGCTGTAGTTGCCCATCGTGGAGCGGGTTCCTCTGGAGTTGGAACGGGGTTGGGCTGGAGTTGGCGCTGGCTGTGGGGTCTGTGGGTTCTCCGTGTCTCCCCCTCCCCCCCCTCCCGTCTCCCCCCACTCCCGTCCCCCCCCCCCCCCCCCCCACTCTCCCATTGGAAAAAAAAATCTCCCCCAAACCCCCCCCCCCCCCAGCCCCCCGATCCCAGAATATCAAACTCCCTTCTAAGTAAGCAGTGATTACCACAATATAAAAAAAAATCTGACCCAAACTATACTCACTGAATCTACAGAGCTTCGATCGATTTTTATTTGTAGTGTTTTTCAGAATATCAAACTGGCTTATAAGTAAGCAGTGATAACCACACTATAAGGAATAATGAGAAGAATAACATATTTTCAATATGATTCAATTTGGGGCAAAAGAACAAGCATCTGTTATAAATGACTTTACCTAAACATTCCTGCTAATTAAAGAGGTGGTAAATATGTAATTTGAAAAATGTGTCACTCAATTATGCCGAATGTTGTGAGCGCACAGTTAACAGTCCATTCTGAGTTTTTAAGTTTAAAAAAAGTTCCAAGTTTATGTTGAAAATTAAATTATATTTGATTTCTAAAAGGTGACCTTTTATAAAACAAAACACAAGGAAAACCAAAATAAGAAATTTCAGTATATATGGAAACATTATAAAAATATATCATGTGGGAAGGAACGGCAGCTGCTTGTTTCCGCTGAAGAGAATAGACACAAAATGCTGGAGTAACCCAGTGGGACAAGTAACATCTCTGGATAGGAGTGGGTGACGTTTCAGGTCGAGACCCTTCTTCGAGACTGAAGAAGGGTCTCGACCCGAACGTCACCCATTCCTTCTATCCGGAATGCTGACTGTCCTAAAAATATATTTGTTTTTTAATGATTTACTTTAATTAATTCATTGTTTTTGTTCTTTTAACAGCATTTTCCCTTCAGTGCCATTATGTCTCATGTTTGCATATCTTTACTCAGAGAGTGGTGGCTGTGTGGAATGAGCTTCCAGTGAAGGTGGTGGAGGCAGGTTCGTTTTTATCATTTAAAAATAAATTGGATAGTTATATGGACGGGAAGGGAATGGAGGGTTATGGTCTGAGCGCAGGTATATGGAACTAGGGGAGAATATGTGTTCGGCACGGACTAGAAGGGTCGAGATGGCCTGTTTCCATGCTGTAAATTGTTATATGGTTATATTGTTATAATTTTGTACCAGTTTCAAAGAATTCTAAATCTTCCATTTTTTGAGATGATAAAACTTTTTTTTTTTTAATATTCAAATAAATTCAAAAATTCTTCCAGCAATACTTTCAAAAATTCCTTGAATGAAAAGAAAAATAAGAACATAGGAATAAAATATGTATTTCCAGATGGCAACTTTGGCAGCTTGCTTTGACAAATCATAATGAAAAATTACACAGAAATATATTAATAGAAATATGTCACCATTTGTAAAAAATCTTTATGTTACCATTGGCTAAAATGTCCAACAAGGGTGTAAATTCAGTATCCCTTCCCACTTGTCATCCGAAGAAAATGAAATGCCTTTTAGTTCTACTGCATGGCTTCACTACAATATTGTTGCGTTGAGTTTTGAGAGGGATACACACATACTTATATCAGCATCATGATAGCAATTGTATTTTCATGTTGCAATTCACTTCAGCCAAAACAGACATTTGCGATTCTTCGGTGAGTGACAGTTTTGCCCCGAGGATTAGCAAACTGAACTCTTAATAAAACATCATGAAAGTGCTTTCGCAAACGTTTTACGAAATGTCACAGTTCGTTGGCCTTTCGTAAGAAATTTTACATGAAATTACACCTACATTCATTCCACTGATAAACTACAATATTGTTTGAGTAAATATTTGCACGAAACGTGTGCACTTGAAGACTCTGGGGATGTGGGTTATTCTATAACCTGAAATATTTAAGCTTGTCTTTCTCTCTCTCTCTGTCTCTCTCTCTCTCCCCGGTAGCATAGGCTTGTGTTTGATATTAGTTTGATCGCTTCCTTGGCATTTTTGATGATCCACAGCTGTCTTCTATGGTTATTTCCAATATCCACCCAAGCAGGGATAAAAGGAAGAATATGCTGCCTTCCACAACTCCCCTGGAAACTCCATTAGCTCTGGAAAGCACATATGACTGCCAAGCATCCAATCAGTGCCGTGGCAGGCAGTCCACGAGGGCATCCACTGTCGCAGCGGAAAATGAAGTTGTTACCAGAGACCAAACCTAAGCCTTGGCTTCCTATGAATATTTGAGTATGTAACTAAAAACAGCTCCGTGTGCCCTTAGCCACAGTGTCAGCTGTAACTGCTACGAAAACCAAGAGTCTATCAGGACCATTACAGAAGACCCAAACAATCATATTTAAGCAAACAAAGTCACCATCTTGTGGTACACCGCCAGCCATTCAATCCTTTGCAGTATTCAATAAAACACCCGCAAAAATATTTTAATTCAAGAAAAGATGTTAGATTTTTTTCAATTTTTTTTTTGGACCTGCCGTTTTTAAGATACTGCGTAGTTTGATCAGTGATGACCTGGTAGTTTGTCTGCAGAGTATAATTGCCTTCTTCCCAGATTGTAAAATATTTATATTACTGTTGCTCATCTTCACAGAAAATTGGCCACTGTGAATTTTTTATGAATGTCTTTCAGTCAAATATATGTGACAAGGGCATGGTGGGAGCTGCGGGCTTCTTGGACAAAAGGGACATGAATAAAGGGGACTGGGAAACAATGCCCTGAATGAAATAACGACCCAGGGTGATTTAAGGAGCTTAAGCTGCAAAGAAACAATCATCACTCGCATTTAAAACAAACAAATATAACAATAAACTGAATAATTTATGCTCCAGCTTGCTCGGTGTTGCAGTACTTCAAATTACAGGCTGTCAGAAGTGAGGCAGCATAATCCTTTTGTGTCACAAAAGATGCATGTACAAATGTCCAGAAGGTAAACAAAGCATCAGAAAATAAAGATTCAAGATTCAAGATTCAAGATTTTTTCATTTAATTGTCATTATCAAAAGTCCCCACCAATAACATATATTAGAGGAATTTTGAAATTTCAGATTAATCTTTGGTCTCAGAGCCATTAGTTTGCTTCCATTGACCCATACATGTTCAATGAAGACAGGCAGGCTGATCTGATGCAGAATACATGTCACCTGCTCGCGAGGGATTCAAATGCTGAATTAGATCCAGAATGTTTTTATCACCGCAACTATATATTTCATAGTACTCGACAGTCTGAGCTATGGAGCGAAGGGGGGGGGGGGGGGGGGGGAGGCGAGCAGGCTGGGACTCTTTTCCTTGGAGCGCAGGAGGATGAGGGGTGATCTTGTAGAGGTGTACAGGAATGGATTGGGTAGATGCACAGAGTATCTTGCCCAGAGTGGGGAATTGGAGAACCAGAGGACATAGGCTTGGAGTGAAGGGGGAAAGATTTGGTAGGAATATGAGGGGTAATATTCCTGTCTTGCAACTTTATCCAAAAATAACTAAACAAAACTAAACTCTGTGTAAGAAGGAACTGCAGATGCTGGTTTAAACCGAAGATAGACACAAAATGCTGGATAGGCAGAATCACTGGGATAGGCAGAATCTCTGGAGAGAAGGAATGGGTGACGTTTAGGTTAAAGACCCTTCGTCAGACCAAACTCTGGTAGCTCGTTCCCTATACCCACCACCCTCTGTGTGGATAAGTTGCCCCTCATGTTAACTCTTGCCCCTCTCACTTTCAACATATGTTTTTGATTCCCCTACCCTGGGTAAAAGGCTATGTGTATTCACCCTATTTATTTCATACATAATGCAACCATATCTTTTTACAAATGCTTTAACTTTAAAAGATAACTTCTGCTAACACTATCAATGCACTTCAGAAAACAGAAAGACCATATCTTACTTAACTCTTCAGGGGGCTCACTTCGAATACGTTGATCAAACAAAATAGGGTGTTTTGTAAACTATACTAACATATGTTTCGCAAAACAAAAACGCATTACTTTTTAAACAAATATCTATCTATCTATCTATCTATCTATCTATCTATCTATCTATCTATCTATCTATCTATCTATCTATCTATCTATCTATCTATCTATCTATCTATCTATCTATCTATCTATCTATCTATTAATATATAAAACTCTTGTGCCATCCGACCGGCTGCCGTCCGGATGCCTTTCTGCCTTTTGATTCGTTGACGGCTGCTCCTTCCTATCAGCTTCCAACACACTTCGAAACAAAGTTGCAAGACAGGAACACTCTGAACTTTTCACTGCTGCAGCAGGCAGGGGAGGTGCAATTGGAATTTTTTTAAATCCACTGCTGAGGGAGGCAGGGGAGTGCTGGAATCTTACATTTGGGGACGGCTTCAGTTCCATTGGAGGAGACGGGTGCATGGTGGAATATTGGGTTGGGGGATCACACCATTGGGGGAGCAGACCCAACGGGTCTGCACTTGGTATAGTATATATATATAATTCTGCTCCTATAACACATATATATATATATATATATATATATACATATATGTATATGCTCCTATAACACATATATATATATATAGGTGTTATAGGAGCAGAATTAGACCATTTGGCCCAAGTCTACTCCGCTGTTCAATGATGGCTGATCTATCTTCCCATCTCAACCCTATTCTCCTGCCTTCTCCCCATAACCCCTGGTACACGTACTAATCAAGAATCTGAATCTGCATCTTAAAAATACCCAATGACTTGGCCTCCACAGCCTCTGTGGCACTGAATTCCACAGGTTCACCACCCTCTGACTAAAGAAATTCCTCCTCATCTCCTTTGGAAAGATGCGTCCTCTTATTCCGAGGCAGAGCCCTCTGGCCGTAGACGATCGCACTAGTAGAAACATCCTCTCCGCATCCACTCTATCCAGGCCTTTCGCTATTCAGTAAGTTTCAATGAGATCAGTCCAGGTCAGTTCAGTTTTTATTTGTCATATGTAGGTTAACACAGGGTCAACGGTACAAATAAATGTTTTTGACAAGACAACGGGTCACCTGAGCAATGATATTACAAGGATAAAATTAAGGTAAAAATAAAAATGAGTGTCCACCCTCATCCTTCTAAACCCAAGTGAGTACAGGCCCAGTGCTGTCAAACACTCTTCATATGTTAACCCAATCATTCCTGGGTTCATTCTCGTAAACCTCCACTGGACCCTCTGCAATGCCAGCATATCCCACTTCAGATACGGGGCCCAAACCTGCTGACAATACTCCAAATGCGATCTGACCAGTGCCTTGTAGAGCCTCAGCATAACACCCCTGTTTATACTAATCTACAGCCATGAATTGATTTTAGCGTCTAATATTTGAGTGGAGATCCTGCTTGAGATATCTGAAAACATCTCTGAGCAGCCACGGTCTCAGGTTATGTCAAACACAATTCTTGTACGATATTTCTGACAAAATGGCCTTCTTCACAATTAGACAAAGAACACCCTGTTTACCACTACCTTGCCAGTAATCTGCCAGCATGTGATTGATTGTGGTTATGTGTGTCAGAAACAAACTAATGTTAATGAACTCCACAAAACAAATAAAGGTAATGTCAATTTGGAAAATTTGCAGATGCAGGGCAGTTTTCGGTAATGAAATGTGATCACTTTTGAGTGGTTGCCAGCGTTACATTGTATTCCAATAGCATTGCAATAACATGATCCAGATAAATTCAGCAGACCATTTTTTTCCTGTTTATGTGCAGTTGGCGTGTTTTGTTTAGTTTAGAGATACAGCGCGGAAACAGGCCCTTCGACCCGCCAGCCACGCGCTGACCAGTGATCCCCACGAACTAACACTATCCTACACACACTGGGAGCAATTTACAATTTTAACACATCCAATTAACCTACAAAGTCAAAATAAAAAAGTCAGTCAAAGGAGCCTTTATTGTCATTCAGACCTTATGGTCTGAACGAAATGTTGTTGCCTTGCAGTCCTACATATAGTAAAAATGACAAAAACACACAATAAACACAAATTAACATCCACCACAGTGAGTTAGTTCACCAGGCACCTCCTCACTGTGATGGAAGGCAAAAGCCTTAAGTCTTTGTCTCATCCCTTCTTATTTTCGCTCTGCGCCGAGGCGATCCAGGCTTCGGATGTTGTGACCCTGCTGGGTGATGGTAAGTAATGTCAGTCCCGCGGCTGAATCCGAGCTCCGCGAACGGGCCGGTTCAACTCCGCGGTCCAGGGCGGTCGAAGCCGCCAAGATGTCGCCCTCCAGTCAGGCGGACGCAGCTGTTGCCGCGGGAGCTCCGGAGAACAGGTCACTAACCCGTGATCTGCGAGCTCCCGACGATGCCGTCCACTTGGCCCGCGGCCGAGCCCACTGGGCCCTTGTGCATTTTTGGAGTGTGGGAGGAAACGGGAGCACCCGGAGAAAACCCATGCAGGTCACGGGAGAACGTGCAAACTCCGTACAGACAGCACCCGTGGTTAGGATGGAACCCGGGTCTCTGGCGCTGTAAGGCAGCAGCTCTACCGCTGCGCCACCGTGCCTCCCCAAATGCTGTCTGATCTTCTCAAGCTCCAATCTCCCATAATATCCCCAATATTAAATAAATATTTTGCTGCCCAAGAATACGGATTGAGCAATGCTTATGCGAGTTTTCAACTGCAAGTATCTCCAAAACAAATTGGCTGGCTATCCAAGCTTCAGGCGTATGTGGGAAGGAGAAAGGATAAAACCCCTTCAAAGGCAGCACGCTAATAAACACTCTGCGAAAGTGTCTCAAATTGTTGGCATTGTGAGATCTGCAAGTGATGCTAAACATAACAAGCTGGAGTGCACTTTTTACTGTTGAATAAAACTATAGTGCTTCTACAAATGTAAAACATACCAAGCTTCACAGCATACTGTTCTTTCCGCCAGTTGTTTTGCTGTACATGGGAGAGACATAACATGGGTTGCATTTGACTGAGCAGCTGGAGAATAAGAGCTAGGCATTCCTTTGTGCTCGTTGCACTCTGGAGATTTTGAACTAAGTTCACTTAATGCCTGCAATCTCTGTTCATTTAGTCTAGCAGTGAGCTGAAGTTCATGCAATGTTATACTCATGCTAAAACTCCTTTGCCATTTGCTTCCCTGCCAAATGGTAGGAAATATCGAAGATGCCTGACTCCTACTCTCTTGTTGTGTAATGTAATCGCGGTTAATAATGCCACCATCTCATGAGATCAGACTGTTGCTGTTGCCAAATACATTATTTCTCTCTGAAATATGACCAGCACCTTGTCTAACTCCACTTTCCCTCAGCTGTCACTGAGAATTCCTACCCTTGCTTGAATTACATCAGTCACAAAGATCTCTGCCCATCCTGACAAACATCCGAGGAATTGTCTCCAGAAAATGTAGACATGTTAAGCAACAGATACTAGATATGTTTTAGGTTTCCCTTACACCAGGTGTTTTATTTTAGCTTCTTGTGAAAAGCCTCATAATGTGCCAAGTTCCTTTCTTCTTGGAATTTCCTTTTTATTAATAACACCACAAATCTATTGGATTGGTCTGCCAACAGTTAAATCTAACGAATAATGTATAATTTATTTGCAGATACGTCTTCTCCTGCTCTCATCCTCTCTCCTCCAATCCAGCAATCAGAGACAATACCTGCTGTCCTTGTCTTCCAACCCACCACATTCATAGAAACATAGAAACATAGAAAATAGGTGCAGGAGTAGGCCATTCGGCCCTTCGTGCCTGCACCGCCATTCAATATGATCATGGCTGATCGTCCAACTCAGTATCCTGTACCTGCCTTCTCTCCATACCCCCTGGTCCCTTTAGCCACAAGGGCCACATCTAACTCCCTCTTAAATATAGCAGGACAGGCAGCATCTCTGGAAAGAAAGGGTGACATTTCGGGTCAAAACCCTTCTTCAGACTCAAGTCCGAAGACGTGTCTCGACCAGAAACGTCACCCATTCCTTCTCTCCAGAGATGCTCCTTATCTAAGCTAGCTCCCTTTTACCCATACCTGATCCATGTTATAAACTTGTCATATCCATGTACATGACCAAATATCTTTTTAAATGTTATGGTATCAGCCTCAATTACTCTCAATGGATCAACGCCTGCAAGGCAATGTCACCACTAGACACATCTTCCCTTTCAGCTTTCAGAGGGAACTGTTCCCTCTGGAACCCACTGTCTAGTTTATAGTTTAGCTTAGAGATGCAGCATAGAGAGAGCCCCTTCGGCCCACTGTATCCATACTGACCAACAATCACCCACTCACTAACTCTATCTTACACACTGGGGACAATTTACAGGAACCAATTAATTTACAAACCTAGTAAGTTAATACAAGGTTCATTAACCACCGTTACCTTATAGATAAGGTCAATGCATAGAATATTTTTTTACCAGGGTAGGGGATTCAAGAACTGTAGGGCATTGGTTTAAGGTGAGAGGGGAAATATTCAATAGCAACCTGAGGGGCAACTTTTTCGCACAAATATAGCACAGACTGCCGGAGGAAGTAGTTGAGGTAGGAACGATAGCAGCATTGAAAAAGGCTTTTGGACAAGTACAAGGATAGGAAACGTTTAGTGGGATATCAGCCAGATGCGGTTAGCACTCGCTCGAAGGGCCGAAGGACCTATTTCCACTGTATCTTTAAATTAAACTAAACTAAAGACTGCGAACTAACCTTCAAACTCCAAGCCTGCCGAGACGATGACCTGAGTTCCTACAGCAGTTTGTTTTAGTCAATGTCCAAACCACTGTGGCACTTCCACGGCAGCCAACAGGAGAATAGCCTTGGCTTATTATATGTCTATACGTACAGTATTAGGATGCCTTACATCTTCACTGTCCGTTCATAGCCGATTCCTTTTTGAAGCAGGGAAATAAATGACACAGGTCGTCATATATATCATCAATTACATTCTGCTGGCTTTGAAAGGCTGTAATTTTTCTATTTCATCTTTTCTGAAGTAACTAAGGAGTCGTTTACTGATGGGTTGTGTTGTAATCAAGTCAAGAAAAACTCAGAAGCCAACATTTGCCTGACATTGAGACTGGTAAATTTATAAGTGGATCAATGGGAAAATAGGACTGCAGCTCAGAAACTGACATTAATAAACCTGCCCTGGCAGCCGTATACACCAAAGTAGTTTATAATGTCAGATCCATTGGCTTTATTGGTTCATTGCAATGCTGGGGCTGAAGTCAATAACATTTGCTTGCAGACAAAATTTAGTCAACATAGAAAATATCCTTAACAGCTTATGCCCCTGTCCCACTTAGGAAACCTGAACGGAAACCTCTGGAGACTTTGCGCCCCACCCAAGGTTTCCGTGCGGTTCCCGGAGGGTTGCAGGTGGTTGCCAGAGGTTGCAGGTAGTGGAAGCAGGCAGGGAGACTGATAAAAACCTCCGGGAACCGCACGGACCCCTTGGGTGAGGCGCAAAGTCTCCAGAGGTTTCCGTTCAGTTTTCCTAAGTGGGACAGGGGCCTAGATTTTGGCGCACAACTGGATTATCCACCCATTTCCAGATATGGCCACATGATATCAAGCCCCAGCAAAAGGATTTTTTCCCATTTTACAAAATTGTTCCACATTCCAGGAAGTAATTCCACAAAATGATTCCCTCCACCATCACACTGTTGCTACCACTTCTTAAAATGCTCTTCTTATTCCCAGGAGCCACGCCTCGAGTGGAAAGTGAGAGGATTCCTCAAATTCTTTTTCACGAGGAATGAGGTCCTCCGTTCAACCACCCCTGCCGAATCTCAGTCATGAGGTCAACCTATTGCCCCAACTCTTGTTGCCTTTCATTAGCTTCTGAGTCCACCAAGGCCTCCAGTTCATAACCTTCCTACTTATATTCACCCTAAATTCTTTTAATCTCTTTTAAAAATGTATTTATATTCTACTTTTAACTGTACATATGTGCATTGGTGTCGTGTTGTATTTCTTTTAACGGAGGAGAAGCAAATGGAATTTCGTTGCTCAGTTTTGTGCAATGACAATAAACATATTCTATTCTATTCTATTCTATTCAGTGGTAGAGTTACTGCCTTACAGCGCCAGAAACCCGGGTTTGATTCTGACTACAAGTGGTGTCTGTACAGTGTTTGAACATTCTCCTTGTAACCGCGTGGGTTACACATGGGTGCTCCGGTTTCCTCCCACACTCCAAAGGTGTGTAGGTATGTAGGTTAATTGGCTTTGGTAAAGTTCATAAATTGTCCCTAGTGTGTAGGATAGTGTTAGTGTATGGGAATTGCCGGTAGGTGTGGACCTGACGGGCTTCTTCTACTTCTTGTGAATGAAACACAAGCCAAAGGAATAGTTAGATCTCAAGCCGGGTGTTGAGCAGCCAGGCTGTTGTCTCTGTTGGAGTCAATGTCTGCCAGGCCCTGACACAGCTCCATTTGGTGGGTGGTAGAGCGGGCACCCAGAGATGACATGGTTGGCTGTCTGTTGTTCTGCTCCACATTCACAGGCTGGGCTCTGGCGGAGGGAGCCCCCATCTCCACACGCTGGCGTTGGAACGCCCAACTCCAGTACCAAGTCTGTTGAGCTTCAACCATCCACGCTCCTCTGGGGAGGACGGACCCTGGACAGCTTTTATGTAGCTGTGTAATGGAGATGAGGTTGCCTTCCACTCCTGTGACCACTATCCAATGTGCTTTTGTCTCAGTTGGCTGGATGGATGCTAGGAGTTGTTTCCCATGTGGACTTGATGGGCTGAAGGGCCTCTTTCAGTGCTGAATCTCTAAACTAAACTAAATCACCACACTGCCGTGATGATTTTCGACACCGGGACCCTGAACTCTGGAACACCTTCCCCACGTCTCTCAACCTCTCCACCTGCTCTTTTCACTATCTTTTATAAACAAACGTCTTTTCACCACCGACCAACCCCACCCCCCCTCAATCTTTCTACCATTGGACACATTTCCTGAGTAAAGTCCTTCTATACAGGCAATTGCAGGGTGTCAGAGGTCATGGGAAGAAGGCAGGAGAATGGGGTTAGGAGGGAGAGCTGGATCAGCCATGATTGAATGACAGAGTAGACTTGATGGGCCGAATGGCCTAATTCTACTCCTATCTCTTATGATCACGATTTATTAGTAAAGGCGTATTTATGCAGCAGATCCCAAGCGGTATGTTAATTCCTGTTGCGGGGAGATGGATATTGGTTTTGGCGTTGCGTACCTTTGGGTGAATTAATGGCAATTAATCGGATATGCAATTTGGAACGTCACCAGTACAAAAATGAGTTCCTGCAATTTTATAAATCATGATTTTTATTTAAGCAAAGATAAAGGATATGTTGCTGCATAAAATACCTGCCTAGAATCCATTTCTGAAATTACTTTTTCAAAATGATAGGTCAAGCTAATAATGCTAAAATCTTAAAAAGTATTGCCAAGTTGTAAACATATTTTTCATGAATTGATCAGAGCGGTCTGCAACTGATATTGTAGATGGTACAGAGTAAACCTCCCAACATCAACTGCACATTTGTCTTCACTATAATTTGAGACAATAACCAGGTTTCACTGAAGCAAAAAACACGAGGATGAGAAATGTTTTTATTCATTTTATAAGACCTCAGTAAAAATAAATCAATAGAGCACCATTGGTATTCTTACAAGGCAAAAGCTGTCAGATAGATTCAGAATTATTATCTTGGCTGAACTCTATATCAAAGATCATTTTTGCAAACCTTAGCAAGTTGTATTGCGAGTGCACTTAAACAAAAGAAAATTAAACAAAAATATCTTGCTTCATGTTGGTTGCTCCAACTGGTTATTGAATGAGAAGTGCTGGAGGAACTCAGTTGGGTGGCACGGTGGCGCAGCAGTAGAGCTGCTGTCTTACAGCGCGGGTTCGACCCCGACTACTGGTGCTGTCTGTACAGAGTTTGCACGTTCTCCCCGTGACTGTGTGGGTTTTCTCCAAGATCTTCGGTTTCCTCCCACACTCCAAAGACATACAGGTATGTAGGTAAATTGGCTTGGTACATGTGTAAATTGTCCCTAGTGTATTTAGGGTAGATTTAGGATAGTGTTAGTACGAGGGGATCGCTGGTCGGCGCGGACTCGGTGGGCCGAAGGTTTCCGCGCTGTATCTCTAAACTAAACTTAAAAAAACTCAGCGGGGCAGGCAGCATCTGTGGAGAAAATGGAATATGATTCAGGTCAGTACTTCTTTGAAGTAGAGAAAGTAGGGAAGTGGAAGTGGGGGGGGGGAGAAGGAGGTGAAGAGATGGAAACAAGAAAAGACCAGGACCAATATGTAAAAAGTTAATCTTATTACTTACTGTTTTACAGCACCAGAGACCTGGGTTTGACCCTGACTACAGGTACTGTCTATATGGAGTTTTACGGTCTCCCGGCTATTGAGTGGATTTTCACCAGTTTCCTCCCACATTTCAAAGACGTGCAGGTTTGTAGGTTAATTGGCTTCTGTAAATTGTCCCTAGTTTGCAAGGTACAAGAGTGGGATAGCAGAACTAGTGTACAGGTGATCATTGGTCAGCACGGATCCGGTGGGCCGAATAACCTATTTCCACGCTGTGTTCCAAACTAAACTAAACTAAACTAAACTAAACTAACCTTCAATGGCACAGAAGGTTGGTCATTCTAATCTTCATTGGAAGTGAGATGAGGAGGAATTTCTTCAGCCAGAGGAAGGTGAATCTGCGGAATTCATTGCCACAGACAGCGATGGAGGCCAATATATTGGGTATTTTTAAAGTGGAGATTGATAGGTTCTCGATTAGTAAGGGGATCAAAGATTACAGAGAGAAGGCAGGAGAATGGGGTTGAGAGGGAAAAATAGATGAGCCATGATTGCATGGTGGAGTAGAACCAATGGGCTAATTCTGCTCCTATGGTTTATGAACATGGATTTGGCTCAACATGTCCATGCTGGCTCCCAGGAGCAACCCCATTGCTTCCATTCAGCTCCTCCTGATTTCCCTGCACCCCTTCATCATCCCATCAATTTCTCTCACATGTACACCCTTCAATTTCGTTTTGAACCTTTTTGTCTTAATCTACACTCAGGGATAGTTTACAGTTGTCAATCCACCAGCACATATTCTAACAGCATGGAAACCATATAACACCCCATTCAGGCCAACTCTTCCATGCCAACCGACCAAGATGCCCCATCAAAGCTGGAAACAAGGAACCGCAGATGCCTGTTTACACAAACGGTGAGTGGGTCAGGAGGCATCGCTGGAGAACATGGATAGGTGACGTCAACTATCCCTGCTATTCAGAGATGCTGCCTGATCTGCTGAGTTACTCCAGCAATTTGTGTCCTCCACAAAAGCCAGTTCCATTTGAATTACGGGAAGTAATTCCCGAAGAAAACCCTGAAATGGTCAAGTGGGGAGTGTGAATACCCTGCACATCAGGGTTAAATCCTGTGAGACATTTCAATGAAGTGCAGCGGTTAAACCCTGTAAGACATTTGCTTGATCATCAGCAACAACGATGAGCTGACCTACAGGGAGGAGGTCCAGCACTTAGCAGCATGGTGCGCTGACAACAACCTGGCCCTTAACTCCAAGAAGACCAAGGAGCTCATTGTAGACTTCAGGAAATCCAGAGGCGGCACGCACACCCCCATCCACATTAACGGGACGGAGGTGGAACGTGTTTCTAGCTTCAGGTTCCTGGGAGTCAACATGTCCGATGACCTCTCTTGGACCCACAATACCTCTACTCTGATCAAGAAGGTTCATCTGTCTCCTCAGATCCTGGTGAACTTCTACCGCTGCACCATCGAGAGCATCCTTACCAACTGCATCACAGTATGGTATGGCAACTGCTCTGTCTCCGACCGGAAGGCATTGCAGAGGGTGGTGAAAATTGCCCAACGCATCACCAGTTCTTCGCTCCCCTCCATTGAGTCTGTCCAAAGCAAGCGCTGTCTGCAGAGGGCGCTCAGCATCGCCAAGGACTGCTCTCACCCCAACCATGGACTGTTTACCCTCCTACCATTCGGGAGGCGCTACAGGTCTCTCCGTTGCCGAACCAGCAGGTCGAGGAACAGCTTCTTTCCGGCGCCTGTCACTCTACTCAACAACGTACCTCGGTGACTGCCAATCACCCCCCCCCCCCCCCCGGACACTTATTATTATTTATTCAAATCGTTTGCTATGTCGCTCTTCAAGGGAGATGCTAAATGCATTTCGTTGTCTCTGTACTGTACACTGACAATGACAATTAAAATTGAATCTGAATCTGAATCTGAATTGAGGTGCGGTTTTCCTCCCAATGAAAATTAAGAGGTGGGTGTGGAGTTACAGAGGAGGGAAGAGAGTGGCCTTGGTGGTTAAGTCGACGTTGGTCGTTTTTCCAAGTGTGTTATGTGAGACTGCATTACAGTGTTGTGGAAGTTATGACATTATTGCCATAGAGGGAGTACAGAGAAGGTTCACCAGACTGAAGATTGATTCCTGGGATGTCAGGACTTTCATATGAAGAAAGACTGGATAGACTCGGCTTGTACACGCTAGAATTTAGAAGATTGAGGGCGGACCTTATAGAAACGTACAAAATTCTTAAGGGGTTGGACAGGCTAGATGCAGGAAGATTGTTCCCGATGTTGGGGAAGTCCAGGACAAGGGGTCACAGTTTAAGGATAAGGGGGAAATCTTTTAGGACCGAGTTGAGGAAAACATTTTTCACACAGAGAGTGGTGAATCTGTGGAATTCTCTGCCTCAGAAGGTAGTTGAGGCCAGTTCATTGGCTATATTTAAGAGGGAGTTAGATGTGGCCCTTGTGGCTAAAGGGATCAGGGGGTATGGAGAGAAGGCAGGTACAGGATACTGAGTTGGATGATCAGCCATGATCATATTGAATGGCGGTGCAGGCTCGAAGGGCCGAATGGCCTACTCCTGCACCTATTCTCTATGTTTCTATGTATACAAGTATGTGTTGTGTGACAACTATTGCTGTGTGTTTCATGACCTCTGTGTGAACATACATAGTCATGACAGCACACAGCACGAAAACAGGCCCTTCAGCCCAACTTGCCCATGCCAACCAAGCGGCCCCACTAGTCCAACCTGCACATGTTTGGCTCATATCCCTCTGAACTTTTCCTATCCATGTTCCTGTCCAAATATATTTTAAGTGTTGTTAGAAATACCAACCTTAGTTCAAATTGACACCAAAACTTGGCAGCAAGGCTGTCCCATTCACTGCTATTTTTTCCATCACAATATTCTAAATATTTCCACAATATCTCTTAATTTAAAACCAATGGGCTTCACCTAGTTTTGATTAGCAAATATAGAGGCATCTTTGAGTGCATTAGCTTCCCCTGTCCAGACAGAGTGGGTATATCTGCTGGATTTATCACTTAGATATAAAATCATTTTTAATTAATTGGGAAAAGGAAATGAGTATAATTTTTTTTTGCAAATTAGATAATGGAATGGCATTTCACTTTATACAATTATAGGTGCAAATAATATGCACATCTTTGAAATTTGCATCCTCTTTGCACACCCAGTTCTATAATCAAGTATTAAAATCATAAAAATCTTTTAATCAATATCATTACTACCTTCCCTCAACAGAAACATTAATTCTCATTGGCCCGACAGATTACTATAAAACAAAGTAGTTTAATAGTTCGATTTAACATTTACAGCTTTGGTGTAACTCACAATGTGATGGATTACATTAACACTATATAATTATGTTTTCCTCATAAAATATCCTATAAGGAAGAATTGATTGGGTTCCCAGGGGAGGTCAAGTTCAGCCATGAAAATTTTAATTAAAATCTCTGATTAAATGTAAAACGACACTGTTAAATCATCTTTGTTGTTGGAAAGGACTCCGAGAAAAATCCTGTCAACACTTTATTTTAAATATGGCTTGTTCCTTGTTTATATTCAATGACAGATAGGAATAAGAGTGAAATCTCCACAAAGCAATGCCAAATAAATGTTGTATGTAAAGTCACCTTTTTTTGTTTATTCTCTTCGGTAATTGTGATTGGAAATAAATATTCCAAACCGATGTTTGAATTGTGTTTTTCAGCTAAGACAGTGTTGCAGTTCTACAATGTGATAGAAACCTTTGCTTTGTAGATTTATAGAATTTCTGAACATTGTCGCTAAATGCATCGCATTTATTCTGGCTGACTGTAAATCTTGTTATACAATGTAAATCCAATGATTTCCCCCGTGTAAAAATGTGTTGATGGAAAATATATTCACCAGCAGTTGGCAATCAGTTTAGACAATTACAAGGCAGCCATGGTGGTCAGTGTTTATTCAGTGCTACAGGTTGGTATTCAGAGGATGTCACAGCTTTCTGTGTATTGAGAAACTGTGCAGATTGGGCCCTTTTATGTAAACAGTTGTTGTTACTCTTGGTTAATTTAAGCTGAGAGGCAAAATGAAATCTCAGGTTCCAATCATATTCCGTCATATCAAATATTAGATTTACAAATCTGGGTAATTAGATGGGGATGTTAGATATCACCTGCATTGCTGTATTCAATTAAGCTAAAATGTCAATTGACTAGATTAGCCTAGTTGAAACTTGCATACAATATTCATATTAATGCACTCTCTGCCATAAATAAGAAGCAGGCATTTGTGATTTTGTTTGTAATAGAACAAGATGATTGGATACTGGAGACAGGACATAGAGAGAAAAAAAAACAAGAGTGTCTAGCTGGAGGCTAATGAAATTATTTTTTACTAATTTTATCAGCATCAAAACAGCTAATGGAACTTTGATGCAAGACTTTCTTTGAAGTAACGGAATGTGACATGGATGGTAGTACTGATCAAGTCATATATTAAATGCCCAAAGGTTCAGCCTTGCTTTGAAAATGTATTGTTTCTTTGACTGGGATAGCAGACAATGGGACATAAAGATCCATAACCTAATAGGAAAGAAAGCACTGGAGATAGACAAGAAAAGCTGAAACAACTCAGGGGGTCAGCCAGCATCTCTAGAGAAAAGGATAGGTGACGTTTCGGGTCGAGACCCTTCTTCAGACTGAGAGTCAGGGCAGATGGAAAACCAGAGATATGAAAAAGGAACATTGAACAAATGAATGAAAGGTATGCAAAAGGACATATCAAAGCCAGCAATGATGATCAAGGAAAGGTGGAGCCCACAGTGGTCCATTGTTGGCTGTGGAGAACATGAATACGAGTGATACAAACAGTGAAACTTAGCAGGACAACAGTGAAACTAGTACGACGATGAGGGTAGGGGAGGGGCGGAGAGAGGTGGGATGGGACAGAGAGTGAGGGGATGCAAGGCTGGCCTTGGCTGCCAGGGGTGGGTGGTGCTGATATAATAATGGTGTTTAAGAGGCTTCTAGATAGGAAAATGTAAATGCAGCGAAACAAGGGATGTGGACCACTTGCAGGGAGATGAGATTACTTATCATGTTCAGCACAGATAATGTGGGCGGAATGGCCAATTTCAGTGCTCGACTTTCCTGTGTCCTATTTTATAACCAAAAACTCTGTAATCTATATCGTTCTTCTAATCCCTAGCCCTGTTAGTTTCACCACTTTGAGGATGGAATAAAATGGTCCTGACCTACCCATTTTCTACAGAGATGTTGCCTGACCCTGTGAGTAAAGGGCCGGTCCCACGAGCATGCGACCTCCATGCGGCAAACACAACCTAAAGGGCCGGTCCCACCAGCATGCGCCTGCATGCGGCAAGCGCGACCTAACGTGGTCGCTTGAGCTGTACGGCATGCGGCAAGCGCGACCAAACCAGAAGCGGGAGCCGCGCGGAGGTCGAGTGAGTGACACTGCGTTGTGGCGGCTGCGGGCCGGCAGACCGTTGTCGCGCGGAATTTTTAAACACGGTCAGTTTTTCGAAGCCCAGCGCGATGTCGGGACCAGCTCCGCACAACAACTCCATACGGCTCCGGCGATTTAAGTGGGACCGGCCCCGCGAGGCCGTACGGCTCAAGCAACCACGTTAATCGCGCTTGCCACATGCAGGCGCATGCTGGTGGGACCGGCCCTTTACTCCACCATTTTGTGTCTAACTTTAATTAAAAGCCTGGCCTTATATTGAGATCCCGCAAAAACATATTTGTTACAGATTTATATCACCCATATTTAATTCCCAGCACGAGGAGAGCATCTTTTATTGAATAGCTTCATTGCAGTGCATATTTTAATCCTTCATCCTCCTACAATGTTTGAAACGTGAATCTACCTGTTCATTCTGTACAAATTGTAATCTGTGCTCCATCTGCATTTAGCATGCTGTAGGAGGTGAGAAGCACTGCACTGAAACTATTGTTGCTGCTGCCCAAGCAATGAATCAAATGTCACGCACTCAAATGTCTCTCTGCAAAATTAACTTTTGCATGAAAGTGCCGATGACCTCGGGCTGTGCAAAATATTGTCTGCTCTAATATTTCTTGAGTTACAGTAGTTATATGTATAAAATAAATTAAATCCTCTAAGTTTTATGGATCTGCATGCAGCTTCCGTTTGCAATAAAGGGACACAACACAATACAAATCAAGTGAAGTCAAGTATTCTTTTCATGCCCTGAAGTTTCCTTGCAGCTATTGTGGTGAAATATGGGTATTATTTTTTTATTGTTCATTCAGCTGGGAAACGTCAGGCAACATCTGGAAAAGTATTAGTGGCCCAGCATCTCGAAGGTCAAGTTGATTGATACATCATAAACCATCTGCATGGATATTTTCACCATGCTTGTTGTGAGATAAGAACATTCAAAACTACAGCATGAGTGAAGACTAAAGAGCAGACCAAGTCCATGCTCTCCAGAGTCCTCATATGTTTACCTTGATTTACTTTGAACTCCTTTCCATCTCTTACCATCTGGCAAGTGCTACCGCAGCATGCAGCAGCTTTTTTCCTCAGGCCATCAGACTACTCAACACACTCAAGAAAATTCCATGAACATTTAACTTTAACTCAATGTCTGCAGTATGCTATTTGCACTTTTCTATATTGCACCTTTATTATTGTACCTTAATAACATACCTCAAAATTTTACTACATTCTGGCACACTGTGAATATTTTAAATAATGTATAATGTCTATCTTATTGGTATATTGTCTGTCTGTGTAATAAATATTACTTGCACATTTGGAGTATGGGGAAACGCAATTTCAATCCAATTTATTTGAATTGACAATAAAGTTTACTTTGAACTTTCCCGAACCAACTGTGTATTACCAACTTAAACTCAGACTAATTTCTTATGGTAACATGCTGGGTATTGCATAAGATGTCTGCTATAGAATGAACGTGGAAACCTCCAGGCTTAGGATGGCAATTATTCAAGTTTGTTATTGGGAGATATGAGAACTAATTTAACGGTTTGCATCGGAAGGAACTGCAAATGGTGGTTTATGCTGAAGATAGACACAAAACGCTGGAGTAACTCAACGGCCCAGGCAGACTCTTAGTCTGAAGAAGGGTCTCGACCTGAAACTTCAGCCATTCCTTCTATCCAGAGGTGCTGCCTGTCCCGCTGAGTTACTCCAGCACTTTGTGTCTATCTTCAGGGAAATTGAGAGTTGTGGGGTAGCGTCTTTGCAAGAGGCTGGGTGGGAGGAGGTGTCGTCCAGGCAACTGTGGGAGTGGATAGGTTATTAGTAGTTTTCAGTCGATAGCCTGACTTCTCTATTGGAGCCAGAGAGATCAAGAAAGAGGAGAGAGGTGTCAGAGATTGTCCGAATGAATTTGAGGGCAGGGTGGAAGTTGGCAGCAAAGTTAATTTGATCAATGAGTACTGCATGGGTGCAGGAGGCAGCCCCAATGCAGCCATTGACGCAGTAGAGAAAGTGTTGGGGGATGCTGCCAGTGTGTGTTTGCATCGAGGACTGCTCGACATAACCAACAAAAAGTTAACGGCTGAAGATAAGACACAAAAAACTGGAGTAACTCAGCGGAACATGCAGCATCACTGGAGAGAAGGAATGGGTGACGTTTCTGGTCTAGACCCTTCTTCAAACAATGTTAAAGGCTTCTCCACTTCAATGTGTGTATATGTTTAGCTCACGGTACATTTAATTATAATGAAATAAATCATTTGGCAATGAAAATGAACAGAACAAGCTTGGAATCTCAGTCTGACGAAGGGTTTCGGCCCGAAACGTTGCCTATTTCCTTCGCTCCATAGATGCTGCTGCACCCGCTGAGTTTCTCCAGCATTTTTGTGTACCTTCGATTTTCCAGCATCTGCAGTTCCTTCTTAAAAGCTTGGAATCTCTGTCCTTTTGATTTAAATTTGGCTTTGTTCCTTATTTCTCTCTTAATTCAGTCTTTCATTTTATTTCTTTCCCTCATTTTGTGTTCATTGTATGGACTTGCATTAATGATTCTTTCTTCCAAATTCGCTAAGCCACTGCTTGCCTTCCTTCAGTCCCCACCATTGCCCCTGCGTATAACCTCTATATCAGTGGTTCCCAACCTTTTTTTGGCCATGCCCCACCTAATCACCTCTAAAATCCTGATGCCCCCCCCCCCATGTGGTGATATATAATTCTTATCATTTAAAAAGTGAACTCCGTTTCAGCTGAAGAAGCTTAAAACGCCAGTACCTTTGTTTAAACAAGCTTCAAAAGAACATGAAAAAGAAAAATGAAATAAACAAAAGACAGTTTAAGTTCTGAGCAAGAAATTACTAAAAAATTGTAAAAAAAAAAGAAAAAACCATTAGGTAGTATTAAAATAATAATAATGATAAATATGATAATAAAAGAGTATTCACAGGTAATAAAGAGAGAAAAATAAAAATCAAAAATTTGGACCCAGACCTCCTCAGTCGCGCTCAATTGCCCCCCTTAAAAATCAAATTGCCCCCCTGTGGGAACCACTGCTCTATATCCTTCTTTTCCATCTTTGATGCAAAGTCATTGATTCAAGACATTAACATTATTTTCCCCTCTTTGGGAATGTTTGCTCACCCTGTTACGCGCTTCATCCACTTGCTCTTTCATCTTTGGATTTCCAAGATCTTTGGATTTCCAAGATTGCTTTAAGGGGTTATGTTTCAATTGAAATGGGGAAGTAAAATTAGTTCCAGTAACAGACAGGAGTGTGAATTGCCATTGTGTTTAAATAAATGGTTTTCCGTGGTGGATAGCAGACCCATCTCTTCGCCCATTTTAACTGTTTTGTTTTGGTCAGAATGTCACAGCAGAGGGCAAGAAAATTATTTTTCACACTGACTGTATCCCTTTTTTTTAAGAAAAAGTGCTGAAAACGACCTAACTGGTCAACAAAGTTTATTACACATTACCAGAAGGGCTCCATAATCATTTGATTGCACACTTCCGATGACAAATCCAGGAAGAGTTTTATTATGGATTCATTGTCAAGCAAGTGCAGCACATTAGCAGATAATTACAATGTTCCTTTCTTCATGTAGCAAATGGCACATTGCTGATGAAGAGGAAACTCAGGATGGTCAGGATTTGGCTTCAGGGCATTTCTTTCTGTTAAGCTTATGTCATGCTGTTTTTTTATCCTCCGGAGTAGCCCATTGAATGCTACGGGAAATTTCAGGGTAAATTATCACTGGTAAAAACTGACGTATGAATGAATGCGAATTAGGCACAACTTCCTGATTATCTCACCACAGAAAACTCGAAGCACATTCATTTACTGGAAATAACGCTCCAGTTGGCAATCTTTTATCCAAATGTAACAGTTACACCGAATGAGTCAAACCAATATGACACAAACAGAAGGTAGACACAAAATACTGGAGTAATACAGCGGGTCAGGCAGCATCTCCATTGAGTCTGTCCAAAGCAAGCGCTGTCTGCGGAGGGCGCGCAGCATCGTCAAGGACTGGTCTCACCCCAGCCACAGACTGTTTACCCTCCTCTACGGGCGCTACAGGTCTCTCCGTTGCTGGACCAGCAGGTCCAGGAACAGCTTCTTCCCTGCGGCTGTTACACAACTTAACTATGCACCTTGACGATTGCGCCAATCACCCCCCCCCCCCCCGGCCACTCCTTCCTCCAGAAAAAAATTTCACTACTACTGTATGTACGTATATATATGCAGCGGGGGACTTCAACCAGGCAAGCCTTAAATCTGTTCTGCCTAAATTCTACCAGCACGTGAACATTGCAACCAGGGGGAAGAACAAACTAGACCTGGTGTACACCAACCTCAAAGATGCATATAAAGCAGCCCCCCTCCCCCATATCGGCAACTCTGACCACTTAGCGGTCATGCTCACACCTGCATATAGACCCAGGGTGAAACAGGACAGGCCAACGGTCAAAGATGTCAGAACATGGCCACAGGGAGCAACGGCAGCACTACAGGACTGTTTTGAAACCACACAGTGGGCCATCTTCAGAGAGGCAGCAACAGACGACAGTGGCATCAACCTCCAAGAATATACTGAATCCGTCATCGCATACATCAACAAATGTATTGAGGATGTAACGGTGGTAAAAACCATCAGGAGGCGTGCCAATCAGAAACCTTGGCTAACTGGGGAAGTGTGTTCCCTACTGAGAATCCGGAATGCGGCATTCAAATCTGGGGACAACGAAGCATACAAACTGGCAAGGGGCAACCTATCCCGGGGGATCAGGGAAGCGAAGAGGCTGTACGGACAAAAACTGAATAGCCACTTCGCAAATGACAAAGACACACGCCGCTTGTGGCAGGGATTTCATACCATCACTGACTACAAGCCCCCCCCGATGCGGATATGCCAAAGCAACCCCTCCCTACCAGATGAACTGAACGAGTTCTACGCACGGTTTGAGGTTAAAAACAGCACCCAGACACGTGCACCACTGCCATCTCCCAGTGACCAGTCGCTCAGGCTGTCCGCAGCCAGAGTTTAAAAAGGCCTTCGCCAGCGTCAATCCACGAAAAGCTGCAGGGCCGGACAACATTCCTGGATGCGTTCTAAGAGACTGTGCCGAGCAACTGAAGGATGTCTTCACAGACATTTTTAACATCTCACTCAGCCAGGCAGTAGTGCCGAATTGTCTTAAGAGTGCCATCATCGTCCCTGTACCGAAGAAACCAAACCCAGCCTGCCATAACGACTTTCGACCAGTGGCCCTGACACCCATTGTAATGAAGTGCTTTGAGCGACTAGTTATGCAGCACATCAAAAAACACTCTACCTGCCGACCTAGACCCACTGCAGTTCGCCTACAGAGCCAACCGATCCACAGAGGACGCAGTCTCAACAACACTGAACCTCGTGTTGTCACATCTCGATCGGAAAAACACCTATGCCAGGATCCTCTTCATAGACTTCAGCTCCGCTTTCAACACAATCATCCCGCAGCAGCTGGTGGAGAAGTTGGAGCTGTTGGGGGTTGATGCTGGCACATGTAGCTGGGTCCTGAACTTCCTGTCGCAGCGGCAGCAGACAGTCAGGGTGGGCAGTAGGACATCAAAAACCATAGCCGTGAGCACTGGCTCACCCCAAGGCTGTGTCCTAAGCCCCCTTCTGTTTAGTCTGCTGACACACGACTGTACTGCCAGACTCAATAACAACTTCATCAGCAAGTTCGCTGATGACACAACAGTAGTGGGTCTCATCAGTGACAACGATGAATCGGCGTACAGGATGGAGGTGGAGCTGCTCACAGGTTGGTGCAAATCCCACAACCTCATTCTTAACGTGGGAAAAACTAAGGAGATGGTGGTTGACTTCAGGAGGGCGGGGAAACATCACCATGCATCTCTGCACATCGACGGAGCTGATGTGGAAAGGGTCAGCAGCATGAAGTTCTTGGGACTACACCTGTCTGATGACCTGACGTCCACGGCCAACACCACAGCTCTGGTCAAGAGAGCCCAGCAGCGACTTCACCCCCTCCGAAGACTACGGAAAGCAGGCCTCCCCACCACACATCTACGGACTTTTTACAGGGGGACTGTCGAGAGCACACTGACATACGGCATCACTTCCTGGTTCGGGAGCTGCAAGGCGTACGAACGGCACCAACTGGACAGGATAGTGAAGACCGCAAGCAGGATTATTGGTGCTCCACTACCCTTCCTGCTGGACATATACAAGAAGAGATGCATCAACAGAGCCATCTCCATCATCAAAGACCCTTACCACCCATCACATGACTTTTTCACCATCCTCCCATCTGGGAAGAGGTACAGGAGCATCAGCTGCAAAACCAGCAGGATGCTCCTCAGCTTCTTCCCACAGGCTATAAGACTGTTAAATGAACTTTCCCCCCTGCCAAGTATCGCGCACAAACCCCCCACACTGCAGCAGAGCCACTGTTGTGCCGCTGCCGGTCGGAACGGCTGTTGAATGTTATTGAATGTGATTAGAGGGTTAAATTGTTCATGACTGTATTTTAATTTTAATTGCTATTTATTTTGTAACGAAAACTGAACGGACACTGGTTGAGAAACGTTTTTTTGTTTCCTCTGAGTATGCGAATACTCAGGAAATGACAATAAAGATTTACAATTACAATTACAATTGCTCATTATTCTATGCTCACTCTTCTGGGGAGATGCTAACTGCATTTCGTTGTCTCTGTACTGTACACTGCACAATGACAATAAAGATTGAACCGGAATCAGAATCTGAAAACAAATAGGTGACCTTTCGTGTCAGACTGAACAAGGGTCTCGATCCAAAACTTTACCTATTCCTATTCCGCAGAGATGCTGCCTGACCCGCGGAGTAACTCCAGCATTTTGTGTCTCTCTTCGGTGTAAGCCAGCCTCTGCAGTTCCTCCCGGCACATAACAGAAACTGTGCAGGATCAAGTTATTTCAAAGAAGGATACAGACAAAAAGCATCGCCTGTCCATGTTCTCCAGAGATGCTGCCTGACCTGCTGAGTTACCCCAGGAGTTTGTGTCTTTAAAAGAAAAAAATTCCAATACATATTGCAATCGACAAACCACTTATTTAGAAATGTGTTCTCTGCCAAATGTTTTCTTAAGCAAAGCTTCCAATCAGTGGAATTCTATCCGGTTACAGGAAGTTTTAAACAGCTCTACCTCCAGATAATTACATTGGGCCTCTTCAAATTCTTTATTTATGGTACTGGCTGGAGTGTGTACGTTGTTGGATCTATATCCTTCCAGCTTTTTTGGATCAAAGGTGTAACAGTGATCGGTGGTGACAGAAGCAGATATGATGGTGGCATTTATGAGGCTTTTAGATAGGCATGTTAGATATGCAGGGAATTAGAGGGGTGTGGATCACATGCAGGCAGAGGAGATTAGTTTAACCTGGCAACATGTTCGGCACATGCATTGTGTGTCAAAGGGCCTTTTCCTTTACTGCTATGTTCTACCTTCGATTGGTAGTTCTTCAATTATCTGGTACCAACCCCAAATCCGTAAACATTTGAAAGAGTACATCCAACACCTTCACAATTCTAATCCTTACTTCCCCCAGGGACCCGCACTTGATCCATTTCCTCCCAACCTGAAATGGTACCCATCCTTTTTCTCCAGAGATGCTGTCTGACCCGCTGAGTTACTTCAGCACTTTGTGTCTATCTATGGATAGGTGAAGTTTTAGGTTGGGTCCATTCTTCAATCTTTCTAGAGATGCTGCCTGACGTCCTGAGTTACTCCAGCACTTAGTGCCTTTTTAAAAAATCCTAATCATCATGTCTGTCATCTACTAATGCCACACGTCAGTCACCTCTCTCCCTCTACCACCCAGAAGGGAATGGACAGACAATACTTGGCAACAATGCCATTGCACATTCCCATCCAACACACACAATAGCTCAACTTTGGAAATACATTGTCATTCACCTTCAGAAACAGACTGGTCCCACCAAGATGCAGCACAGAACGCCACAGAAGATCCTTTTGCCCTGTGGCTATCAAACTGGACGACTCCCCCCTCTTCTATCATGGGGTAGACTGACCCCCTCACCCCCTCCCCAATCTTTGCACATCCCCAATCCTGGACATTCCATTCGTCATTTTAATTTCATGTATTTTGTTGTGTTTCATGACTGTTGGCAGACCAATATCCCTCTTGGGATAAATAAAATTCTATCATATTGTATCGTATCATATTCTCTGATCAAGTCCTGGAACAGCCCACACAACAGAATTGTGGACTTAAGACAGATACAAAAAGCTGCAGTAACTCAGTGCCTCAGGCAGCATGCCTCAACACGGAATGTCACCTATTCCTTTTCTCCAGAGATGCTGCCTGCACTGAGTTACTCCAGCTTTTTGTGACTATCTTCCCTTTAATCCAACATCTGCAGTACCTTCCTACAGAATTGTGGACATAACTTTCAGAAGGCGTAGAATGTTTAAAATAGCTGCCTCGCCACATATTCAACCACAATAATAAATGCTGGCCTTGCAAGCAATGTTCATGTCCGAATGATCATTTTTTCAGCAATTCAGAAGATAAATAAGAGAGATTTTAATCACTTACAACCTTTAAGAGAGGTAGGCAGATATTCTTATGGCCTGCTCAACAAAGATATCCACAGTTTTTAAATTTAATCAGTTTAATTACACCTTCAGGTGCCTGCTCTGCATGTTCATGTTGGTTCTGCTGCATTGTTTGATATGTAATTTCATCAGGAAAGTATCAGTTGTCCATTTAATCAGGAAATGTCACCACTTTCTAGTTAGAAGCCTGTCCAGCCTATTGATTTGTGTGAGGATATAAACAGCATTAACAAAGGCTTACAGCTCTGATGCAGACCAAGTATTTTCAGCAGATTTTCTCATTACAAGAACGACTACACTTCAGAAGTGGCTGTAGAGTGTATGAGATGTTTGTAGGATCCAAGCACCTAAAAAATAAATCTCTCTCTCTATTCAGAGACTTTTAAAAATATTATTCTCTTCACCATGCGGGCGTGATTACACATTTGTTTTTGTGGAGTATTACGTATAGTTTTGGTCTGCTAATCTGAGGAAGAACATTCTTGCCATAGAGGGAGTACAGAGAAGGTTCACCAGACCGATTCCTGGGATGGCAGGACTTTCATATGAAGAAAGACCGGATAGACTCGGCTTGTACTCGCTAAAATTTAGAAGATTGAGGGGGGATCTTATAGAAACTTACAAAATTCTTAAGGGGTTAGACAGGCTAGATGCAGGAAGATTGCTCCCGATGTTGGGGAAGTTCAGATCAAGGGGTCATAGTTTAAGGGATAAGGAGGAAGTCTTTTAGGACCGAGATGAGAATTTTATTTTTCACACAGAGTGGTGAATCTGTGGAATTCTCTGCCACAGAAGGTAGTTGAGGGTTACACAAAAAAGCTGGAGAAACTCAGCGGGTGCAGCAGCATCTATGGAGCGAAGGAAATAGGCAACGTTTTGCCTATAATCATCGGGCCGCAGCAGCAGCAGCAGCAGCGCTGGACTCGGCCAGCTCCGCGACGTTGAGGTGAGTCGTCGGCACCAGAGCCCCCGGTCTTCTCCTGTTGGAGCCCCAACGACAACGGAGACCCGACCAAGAAAAGGTCGGGTCTCCCGTGCAGGGAGAGATTTAAAAGTTACCCCCTCCCTCCCTCCCCCCCACCCCCACCCCCCCCACACACACACCCCAAACAAAAAATAACAAAAACTACATAAAAACATAGACAAAAAATAATAAAAACGCGGACGGGCTGCAGAGGCCGCTGCTGACGAGAGTCGTGCCGCCTACCGAAGCCATGATCATATTGAAAGGTGGTGCAGGCTCGAAGGGCCGAATGGCCTAGTCCTGCACCTATTTTCTATGTTTCTATGTGAAGTAATGCTGAGAGCTGGTTATTGCATTCCAGCCCGTACTGCCCATGCCCCCGTCTGAAGAAGGGTCTCGACCCGAAACATCACCCATTCCTTCTCTCCAGAGATGCTGCCTGTCCCGCTGAATGACTGCAGCTTTTTGTGTCTATCTTTTATTCAGCGATACTTTATTGCCATGTGTACCCATATAACCATATAACCATATAACAATTACAGCACGGAAAAAGGCCATCTCGGCCCTACAAGTCCGTGCCGAACAATTTTTTTTTTCCCCTTAGTCCCACCTGCCTGCACTCATACTATAACCCTCCATTCCCTTCTCATCCACATGCCTATCCAATTTATTTTTAAATGATACCAATGAACCTGCCTCCACCACTTCCACTGGAAGCTCATTCCACACCGCTACCACACTCAGTACCCAGGGACATGCTTTGTTTTTTTTGCATACAATCCAGTAAAATCATACAACAGACCTCACCTAGGTAGTACACAAAGAGTTGCCACGTATCTGGCGCCGAAAAAGTCACAAAAAGTTCATCTAACAGTCTTATCTACTCATACCGGCTAACCAGGCCTGCAGCCGCACATGCCCAATGTAATTTTCATTTAATTTCTCTCCCAGATATTGCTAGACCTACTCCCAAAGGGGCCCCAGTGCGAAATGCCGCCTGTCCATTGTCTCCCTAGATGCTGGCTGTCCTGCCGAGTTCCTCCAGCGCTTTGTGTTTTGCTCACGTTCCTCCAGCAGTTTTGTTTTTTGCTTACGACAATGTCTTATCCCTTTAAATCAGCAGGAAGGTGTCTGTTTCCTTTAGGTGGGGCTGCTGTGCTTCCATTGTGGCCTGTACAGTTCCTCGTCAAGTGAATACAGCCCAATGTAGCAACAGCAAAGTAAGTAAGTTAGCAAGTAAGTAAGTTTATTGGCCAAGTATTCACATACAAGGAATTTGCCTTGGTGCTCCGCCCACAAGTAACAACATGACATACAGTGACAGTTTCGAATGACTCAGGAAACACTAAACATTAATAATAATAAAACATTAATGATAAAACACCATTGATCAAGCATGTAAACCAACAAAATACCAGATCAAAGGGAGGCTACAGATTTTTGGCTGTTGAGTAGAGCAACTACTCGTGGATAAAAACTGTTTTTATGTCTGGCTCTGGCAGCTTTGACAGTCCGGAGTCGCCTTCCAGAGGGAAGTGATTCAAAGAGTTTGTGGCCAGGGTGAGAGGGGTCAGAGATGATCTTGCCCGTTCGCTTCCTGGCTCTTGCAGTGGGATGCATGTCACATGATGCTCCACAGATATCACCGAATGAGTGCAAAATGTGCATGGAAGAGTTGCAAACAATACATAAAAGCATGCTACGTACACAATGACCACAAGTGCAGTTTATTATCAGTTATAATCTATAATTCAATTGTTTACTTTAGAGATACAGAATGGAAACAGGCTCTTCGGCCCATCGAGTCCACACCGACCAGCGATCACACATTCACACTAATTCTATGTTATCCTATTTTCTCATCCCTAGGAGCAATGTAGAGAAGCTAATTGACCTGCATGTCTTTGGGATATGGAAGGAAACCGGAGCACCCGGAGGAAGCCCACGCAGACTCAGGGAGAACGAGCGAACTCCACACAGACAGCATTTGAGGTCAGGATTGAACCCAGATCTCTGGTGCTGTGAGTCTTGAGGCCTTTGATTTTAACAGTTAAAAACTTCGAAACGTCTTCACACCTTTACTTTCCAGATCCCTGATGTACGAAATCAAAGTTGGATATTTGGTACCACGTGATACTGGGATGTAATCACAACCCTTTCTCACCTTCAGTATAGTCAGGGCTTGACTATAATCATTGGGTGCTGCATCAAATCTTTGTCTTTATCAACTCCATGGTATTCACAAAGATAAACACTAAAAGCTGGAGTCACTCAGCAGGTCGGGCAGCATCTCTGGTGAAAAGAAATAGGTGACGTTTTAGGTCATGACCCTTCTTCTAGGTATGTTACAAAACTTACCTTCAGCGGTGCTGTAATTCTGCCACTAGCCATGTGCACGATTTTGGTGCGTTTGAGGGGGGGGGGGAGGTGTTAAAAAGGTTTTTTTTCCCAACCTGGTCCTGAATTATATTTGTTGGAGTGCAAGATTTTCCTAAAGAATCATTCCTACGGCCGTTCTGTGTTTTTAAAAAAAAAATTCACCCGACAAATTAATCGCTGGAATGATTTTAAAATCAGCTTCTGAAGCCGTCAATGCCGACAACTGGGACAGATTTTATGGAGGACCAGGTAAAAGAAAGTAGCTTATATTTATGTATAAAAGTATTTTTTAAGATGTATTTAATTCACATTTTAAGTTGCGAAATGGTGATTTCCCCCCTTGATGAACCGGCAGTGTATTTGCTGCAGATATGGGGGTATAAATTCACCATATCCTCAACGTTCTAAATGGTCCTGTTCCAGAAAATCTCACTCGCAAGCTGATTTAAATGGCCATTAATTTACAGGTATGAATCATTAAATTCCTTCCATTTGGCCTATAAACCCATGACAATGAGATTTAAAAATTATGTTATATTCTGAATTCTTGTGTGAATGTTATTTGGACACTTAGGCTATTTATAAAATGTTAATCTATTCTTAAGAAATGGATAGATGTTTAGATCTAGTAATTGAATTTTGTAATTTGCTACAATTAGGTAACTAATTAATTATATGCTTTAATTTCAAGTCATCTAAGTAAGATTGTTTCATATTTGTTTCAGAATGCTTCAATCTCTAATAACTGAAAATTTCTTTCAGTTCTCTTAAATTTTAAGAAAGTTATCGGCCTTTAAATGTTCTCGATCACAGCTTTTGTGTTAAGTCAATGAAAAAGCAATAGGGAACAAGATGCCAATTTCCGAGTATGAAAATGGCCATAACTTTTTTAATACTGAAGATATGAAAGTGAATTAGGTGCCAAATTAAACTTTTTTTTATGCTTTATCTGATGGAATAAACTACAGACTTGATTTTTTAAATCTCAAAATTTTGTAACATTGCTACTTCTTCAGACTGAGTGGCAGGGGAGGGAGAATTGAGAGATATGAAAGGGTACACAGAAGAAATTAATGCAAGATGATCAAGGAAATGTGGAGCCCACAATGGTCCATTGTTGGCTGTAAGGAAGGTGGGGGAGGGGTGGAAAGAGAGGGGATGCAGGGGTTATTTGAAGTTAGAGTAATCAATATTCATGCCACTGGGTTGTAAGCTGCCCAGCTATGCCAACCTCCTCTGTTGTATGTCTTCTGACATTGCAACGAATTGTGGACACAGCCCAGACCATCACACAAACCAACCTCCCTTCCATTGGCTCCATTTACACCTCATACTGCTTCGGCAAGGCCAGCATCATAATCAAGGGCAAATCGCACCCGGGCAACTCCCTCTTCTCCCCTCTCCCATCGGGCAAAAGGTATAGAAGTGTGAAAACGCACACCTACAGATTCAGGGACAGTTTCTTCCCAGCTGATATCTGGCAAATTCATTTCACTTGCACTTTATGTGCAAGTGACGAATAAAACTGATTGATTGATTGATTGCAACTGAATCACCCTACCACAACCAGAGAGCATTCCTGAACTACAATCTACCTCACTGGTGACCCTCAGCCACCTTTGATCAGACTTTACTGGCTTTACCTTGTTTTCCAGTCCAAATAAGCTCCTCTATAATCGTCCCCCTCCAATATGTCTCAATCCAGCTCGTAATAATTAGATGCCGTCACATCTGGAGTTCTTCATGGATATGTCCTTGTCATCCCTTCTTTCATCCTCACCCTGCCCCTAAATGACATTGTTTGCTGGCACAGAGCCAGGATCACTATCATTGCAGTGGTGTTCAACTCCAGCTTACCACCAACATCATGGAATAGAGTATTTACAGCCTCTACAGCGCCACTTCATCAAAGAGCAGAAACTTTATGAAAAGTTACAGCTGACATTTTAATAAAGAGTATCAAACAGTAACCACCAAAAAGTAAAACCAGCTAAAAGTGGGACTGGCTATCAATCACTTACTTATCCTTGTACCTTTCTGTTTCCTGAGAGTTCGAGTCAATTATTCTTATTGCAGAAGAATGCTTTGAGATTCAAAGCTGAAACTGATGTAAGCAAAGTATGGGTGTCTGATGCCCTGGGGGAAGGACTTTGTATTAGAGAGTCTGCATTGGGTAGTTAAAGAAGAAACATTCAGCCCAATTGTCATTCAACAGCCGCCTAGACCAGGCTCGACGCTGCATCTCCCACGCATCAGATTCTTCCTAGCTGCCCTTTCTTCTCTGCTCCTTTCAGGGACTTTCATCACTCACTTTGCAAGGTTCCAGAGTGGTGGGGTTACAAAATGGCTGAACAAGAAACATAGTCATGGTTATCTGAGCAATTTCAGCCTCTTCCCTAATAATTTTGTTTTCCCTCAGACACAACGTTTATATTACAGTAGCCTTAGTCCTGGAAAATAATTAAACAAAATATTTATAAAAAAATGTTAAATATATATTTTTAAATTCTTTTTTCCACAATCTTACAATTAATTTGATTTATGTTATCAAAGCAATTAATGGAAAACGTTACTTCTCATTTAGGCTGTTTGGTAATTTTATGAGATAGTTGGATATATTAAAACTGACTGTTGACTAAGTGATTGTAATGAACATATTGAGAGGCATCAAGTAAGCCCATATCCTATAATTAAAGAGAATGTGTAAGCATAATGAGAAAGACTAATACAAATATCTGATAGTCATGGCCACAGTTATAATTCAGTGCAGTCTTGTTCAAACTGTTTTTGTATTCAAGTCATTACCTTGATTAAATATTTTTGAATTTCGGACTCAGCAGGTTTAAAAATAAAGTGAACCATTTCCTTTATCCGAAGATCAAAATCATAATCTACCCTCTTACTGATGCATTAATGTCATTGTGTCTCATCGACACACTGTCCGCTCTGTATTTTCTGGGTTGCCAGATGGATAACAAAGCAAATTGAAGCCATAGGCTCCTCCGTAAATTTGCCAGTGGGTGGTTGATGGAAGGGTTAGTCTAGGGCAGGAGTTCCCAAACATTTTTGTCCCGTTTACCCCTGGCAACTTTAATAGCACATAACAATGTTATTTCACTTATTTGTGAACAACTAACGATGAACAGATACCGGTATACCAGAAACAAACACAGTCCGTCAATGAGAAACAATATGTTCAAATACAGAATCAACAAATTTATCCCCTGGGTAGGCGAAAAAGGTTGGGAAAGGTCTAGGGCATCGCTATGCCTTCAGTAAATAGAGTCACAGAGTCATACAACGTGGAAACAGGCCCCTTGGCCCAACTTGCCTAAGGTGACCAACATGCCCCATCTACACTAGTCCAACCTGCCTGTGTTTGGCTCATATCTCTCTAAACCTATCCTATCCATGTACCTGCCTACCTGTTTCTTAACCGTTGTGATAGCACCTGCCTCAACTGCTACCTGTGGCAGCTTACTCCATATACCTACCACCCTTTGTGTGAAACACTCGTTCCTGGTAAATCTTTCCCACCTATCCTTAAACCTATGTCCTCTGATTCTAGAGTCCACTACACTGGGGAAAAAAGACTGCATTTGCCTTCTCTGTTCTACTCATGATCTTATACACCTCGATAAGGCTACCCCTACGCACCAAGGAATAAAATCTTGGCCTGCTCAACCTCTCCCTGTAGCTCAGGCCCTCGATTCCTGGCAACATCCTCGTAAATCTTCTCAGCGTACCCTTTCCAGTTGAACGACACCTTTCCTATAGAACAGTGTCCAATACTAAACACAGTACTCACCTCCGTGACTTCATTGCAACCTTTGCCAATTGCGAGGGGCTGTGGAACATCATCTTCAGATTTGGTTCTCCGGAGAAATTCATCTCCATTATCATGTTTCCGCATGATTTAACTTGGTTTAGTTCATTAATGTCACGTGTACCGAGGTACAGTGAATATCTTTTGTTTGCATGTCATCGAGTCAAAGAAACTACCACAAGCCATCCACGGTACACAGATAAAGGTTACAATATTTAGTGCAAAGATATAACATTGAAGCCCGATAAAGTCCAATTAAAGATAGCTCAAAGGTCTCCAATGAGGTAGATGGGAGGTCAGGACTGCACTCTAGCTAATGAGGGGATCATTCAGTTGCCTGATAATTGCTGGGAAGTAACTGTCCCTGAATCCAATGTTCCTAGCCTCTGCACCTCTTGCCTGATAGGAGTGGGGTTGACTGTGGTCAGACTGGTCCTAGCTGAGGCAGCGTGAAGTGCAGATGCAGTCAGTCGATATACATGATTGTATAAACAAAACAACAGACAAAAAAAGCTGGAGCAACTCAGTGGGTCAGACAACATCTCTGGAGAAAAGGAATATGTGGCTTTCCAGGTCGACACCTTTCTTCAGAGGATCTCAATCCGAAACTTCACCCGTTCCTTTTTTCCAGAGATGCTGTCCCGCTGAGTAATGCCCCCGTCCCACCTAGGAAACCTGAACGGAAACCTCCGGAGACTTTGTGCCCCACCCAAGGTTTCCGTGCGGTTCCCGGAGGTTCCCAGAGATTTTTTGTCAGTCTCCCTACCTGCATCCACTACCTGCAACCTCCGGCAACCACCTGCAACCTCCGGGAACCGCACAGAAACCTTGGGTGGGGCGCAAATTCTCCAGAGGTTTCCGTTCAGGTTTCCTAAGTGGGACGGGGGCATACTCCAGCATTTGGTATATCCTTTTTTGCTAGTTTTGTGTTACAATAGAGCGATTGTTTTTCCTTTTTTTTTTTTTTCTTTCTAGGGTCTTATTTCCTTTCTTTACTTCCTTCTCTAACTTCTTCCCTAAGGGGCTTTCTTTTCCCAACACTTTCCTGCACCTTCACGATTCTTGCTCACTTTCCTTACTTCTTTTATTTCTATCTTTTTTAAAGCTTGAAAAACAAAGTGGTACAACAAATGTAATAAGATGTATCTGATGTGTATTATTGTAATTTACTGCACTAATAATAATAAAAAAAATAAAAAAAAAAAAAAAAAAAAAAAAAAAAAAAAAAAAAAAAAAAAAATTGGTCTCCCGGAGAAACTTATCGCCATAGTGCAGTTTCTCAATAATGGCAATGCAAGCCACTGTACTAACCAATGAATCGACAAAAGAACCAATCTCAGTGAAGACCATTGCCAAACAATGCTGTGTCATTGTCTCAACACTTGTTTCAGTCTGAAGAAGGGCCTCAACCCGAAACGTCACCTATTCCTTTTCTCCACAGATGCTGTCTGACCCGCAGTTTTTTGTGTCTATCTTTGGTTTAATCCAGCATCTGCAGTTCCTTCCTGCACACTTCTCTCTGTGATATCACTTCCAACGGGAGTGAAGCAAATGTTCAGAAGAATGGAGTGCAGCAGAAGGCAGAAGCAAACTAATCTACAAGTGAATAAAGTAACGTTTTTTTTTTTTTTTAATCACCTACTCCTTCTGGAGATCTGTTGAAAATCCTATCTCTTTCCATTTTTCTTCCCACTAACATAGAATTCTACGACAAAATAATTTGGAATCGAAACGAGTTCCCAATTGATGCCATTTTCCACCCACGCATTACACATCCTTGTTGTCTAGAAGGCAACAATGTCAACACTGGACAATTCCTGGTGTGAATTCTTTGTTCATGAGTCACACTCTCGCCGATGCCGTTTATCACTTTTTGTGGAAACATGCTTGGATTTCACTCCAATGTTACATTTGCCATTCCATCGTTACCTTGAGCTTTAACTCTCAGTGTGACTACAGCAATCCGGTGGCAGGGAGTCTAGCATGTGCCGTGTCTTTTCATGTCAGTTTAGAGTCATACCCTCCTTCAGACCCTTTTTCTCCAGAGATGCTGCCTGACCCACTGAGTTACTCCAGCACTTTGCATCTACCTTTGATGTTTAAATCTTGGTGTATAATAGTGTGGACTATTTCATTTGTGAATAGCTTCCTTGTGCAATCGTGAGCAACCTCCACATTTCTGACCTTAATGATGACAAAAAAGTCATTGATGACACAGTTGAAGGCAACTGAGCCTGACCCAAAGAATTCATGCTGCAATATAAGGGATAGGCCATTTAGGACTGAGATGAGGAAAAACATTTCCCCCCAGAGAGTTGTGAATCTGTGGAATTCTCTGCCACAGTGGAGGCCAATTCGCTCGATGTTTTCAAGAGAGAGTTGTATTTAGCTCTGAGGGCTAACGGAATCAAGGGATATGGGGAGAAAGCAGGAACGTAGTACTGATTTTGGATGATCAGCCCTGATTGTATTGAATGGCGGTGCTGGCTCGAAGGGCCGAATAGCCTACACCTGCACCTATTGTCTATGTTTCTATGTTTCTATGATATCATGAGATAGGACAAGTGCCCACCATCAACCAAAATGCCGACTGACTTCAGAAGAAAGTTGGCACTGACAAGTTGCTGAATCGTGGGTTGCTATAGTAACTGAAGCAGCACTCTTTAGTTTAAATTAGAGCAATGATGTATTAATTAATTTTTCCTTACCAAAGGGAATATTGAGTTTTCTGAGACACTGCGTTATTTGTTATCTGTTGTCATTCAATTTGATGATCATGATCAACATAGTTCCGCGCTGTTTTTACAACAACACAGCATGGTGGCACAGCGGTAGAGTTGCTGCCTTACAGCAAATGCAGCACCGGAGGCCCGGGTTCGATCCCGACTACGGGCGCTGTCTGTGCGGAGTTTGTATGTTCTCCCCATGACTTGCGCGGGTTTTCCCCGAGATCTTCGGTTTCCTCGCACACTCCAAAGGCGTACAGGTTTGTAGGTTAATCGACTTGGTATAAATGTAAATTGTCCCTAGTGGGTGTAGGATAGTGTTGATCCACGATAGCAGGGATCGCTGGTCGGCACGGACCCAGTGAGCTGAAGGGCGTGTCTCTCTACACAAAAAAAACGAAACTACACTAAACATGATTAACGTGATTTTAGATTTCAAAAATCATCAGAGGAGATAGAAGATACACTACTTTGATATAGTTGGAGTCCAAATAATAAAAACACACCAGTCACCCCAATATATCGACTCCAGTCGGTAATATTTTGTAAGTTCATAAGTGATAGGAGCAGAATTAGGCCATTCGGCCCATCTAGTCGATTCTGCTATTCAATCATGGCTGATCTACCTTTCCCACTCTCCGGCCTTCTCCCCATAACCCCCGACACCTGTACTAATCAAGAATCTATCAACAGCCCTGTATCTCTGCCTTAAAAATATCCATTGACTTGGCCTCACCAGCCCTCTGTGGTAATGCATTCCACATTTATACTTTGGTAGTAAAGAAAAACAAATCTTCCTTGATAGAGTCAAATTTAAAGCCATGTCACAAAATCTGCTTTTAAAGTTTGTTTATAATGGTCCCCCCAAAACATGCTGTTGCTATGAGTAAGAAACAAACAGCTGGAGGAACTCAGTGAGTCGGGTACATATGTGAAAACGAGTGGTTATGTCCCATATGGCAGAAACAAAGAACTGCAGATGCTGGTTTATACCAAAGATAGACACATAATGCTGGAATAACTCAGCGGTTCAGGCAGCAGATCTGGAGAAAATGCATGTGACGTTTTGGGTTGGGACCCTTCATCAGACATTTTGGGTCAGGACCTTTTTTCAGACTCGTCAGTTTGAAGAATCGTCCCGATCCGAAATGTCCTTTTCCTTCCATGAATGCTTGCCTGACCTGCTCACTTCTTCTATCACTTTGTTTTTATTGCTCAAAGGCTCCAGCATCTGCAGTCTCTTGTGTCTCCGTGTTACTGGAGACTCCAAAATGAATGCTTAAATAAGAAAACAATCCTTTCTCAGATGTATCAATTGGTGAGAATACAGTCTCTCTTTTGACGTAGTTTGACGACGAGGCCTAAGGGAAGGAGTTGAAGAAGAGCGAATGCCATCCATCGTACCCAACGTACGATTCAGACTTTCACCCTAATGTAGACCTATTTGCTAACACCGTTGAAGCAAACAATATCATCACTGGCATAATTCCAAGCTTGTACTTGCTAGAATTTAGAAGATTGAGGGGGGGATCTTAGAACTAGAAGATTGAGGGAGGGATCTTATAGGAACTTACAAAATTCTTAAGGGGTTGGACAGACTAGATGCAGGAAGATTGTTCCCGATGTTGGGGAAGTCCAGAACAAGGGGTCACAGTTTACGGATAAGGGGGAAATCATTTAGGACCGAGATGAGGAAAACATTTTCACACAGAGTGGTGAATTTCTGGAATTCTCTGCCACAGAAGGTAGTTGAGGCCAGTTCATTGGCTATATTTAAGAGGGAGTTAGATGTGGCCCTTGTGGCTAAAGGGATCAGGGGGTATGGAGAGAAGGCAGGTACAGGATACTGAGTTGGATGATCAGCCATGATCAAATTGAATGGCGGTGCAGGCTCAAAGGGCCGAATGGCCTACTCCTATTTTCTATGTATCTATAAAGTAGCTGTGTGTAGGAAGGAACTGCCTTAACTTAAGAAAGACACAAAATGTTCAAGTGACTCATCGGGACAAGCAACATCTCTGGAGAGAAGGAATGGGTGACATTTCGGGTCGTGACCCTTCTTCAGACTCTGAGTCTCCACCCAAAACGTCACCCATTCCTTCTCTGCAGAGATGCTGCCTGTCCCGCTGAATTCCCCCAGCATTTTGAGTCTATAACATAGCTATGCTCAAGTTGCAACTTATGAATAGATCGAAGGTCATATATAATGTCTGTGCCATTCCCAGATTTCTAAGCACTTAATTCATATATAATTATCCCCCAATTGCAGCATTTCTGAGTTGATTTCCTGCTTTTATTGGGAAGAGGTTGGGGAGATTTCCATCGTAAATTCTGTTTCCTCTGCTCTGCAAATGCTGGTTTCTGTGCCAACTTGTTTTTGTTTGCACGACAATTGTTTGTTTGCTACGAGCTCGGATATAAAACCCTCCCTTCCTCCAGCATGCTGGCCAGCAGTGTTGCTAATGGCATCTCTCCACATTTAAACCATGTTGCAGTGAAACAAACTAATTTAAGGGCCAGTTCCCTTGTTATGATTATGGGTCAAATGAGGAAAAGAAACTTCCTCTTTCATCTACAACTATCAACAAAAAGTAAATTAAGA